>NC_057804.1:484415161-484448175 GCF_018294505.1 Triticum aestivum | reverse complement strand
TAAGCTATTCAAGAACACTTCCTAACTGCCCGAGAACACACAGCTAACTGTGCGACCTATACTAGTTAACTGCCGGGCGGACTTTTTCTGGCACCGCTTTTCACATTGTTTTTTGGTCGTAATTATTGAACCGTTCATCGGAATGATGCATATGATATATTGTTGGATAACTATTGAAAACGAGCAAAAACACATGTTGACCGTTTTCCCAAAATAGATTCGGTTTTTAAACAAAATTTAAAAAAGCTGAAAATCCATCAAACGAGTTTTCAATGTGAAAGGAATTTTTTAAAAAAATTATCGGAACGATGTGTATGATATACTGTTAGAAAGCTACTGATTACCCCAGCTTTGGCATATATAACACATTCTCAGATTTGCTACGGTTTAAGAGCAGTTTTCTAAAAACTAACATCATTTTTCGACATTAATATTTTGTAGTGTCAGTACTTGAGAACAAAAGGCTCAATTTTCAAACTTTAAACAGCTCGTCGCAAGCTTTCGGTGTTGCAAGACGTGCGCCAATGTGTGTGTGTGCACTAGATGCAACTCTATTGCAGTATATGAAGTTCATGCGATTTTCATGCATCAACAAATCTGATAGAGAGCACCATTCTTTTTTGAATTTTGTATTTAAGAAATATCACCCTTTCTATAATTTGAACACTAGCTAGTGCTTTCTTTTCTTGTTATAGTCGAAAAGTAGTACATGTATGTGGTTATGGTGATTGTGATACTAACCGAACCAAGCTAATTCAATTGTTTTACCAAAATCTAGAAATTCTCCATATACAACAAGAGCCAACCAGACGTCTTTGTCTAGCCTGACTTGGGACGCCTTCTTTGCAACTGCAGGTTAGAAAGTTCAACATGTGATTGGAATTCAGTGCAAAAAACTGCTTGTTAGAAGTTCATCTTCTCTTCTGCCCCTTGAAAGAAGTTTGTCTTGTAAAGGTTGAAGCTAATGGGCTAGGAAGCTTTATAAGAAATTGATTTGCCTGTTCGTTGAAAAATTTGGTTTACCTGTTCCGTGAAAATGTCTTGCTAAAGAAATATCTCTTGTGCACTTATTTATTTGCCTGAATATTTGGTTTGATTCTTAGGTACGAGATGGCGGCCGCCAACGTTGCTAAATCCCTCTACAAACTAGTGGTTGGCTGCTCCCAGCGGTAAATGTGGTCGGATTTAGCAGCTAGCTCTTCCTCGAGCAATCATTTGGAGAACTTTATTGTCTTCTTGTGGTGGTGATTGATTTTAGGATCAATAAATTTGACACTGGTAGCTAGCTTGCGTATGGATCCTGCAAGTTCAATATTGGCATTAGATCCAGTTCTTGTTGTACAAATGTCCCAATGTTCACATTTATTTGGGTAAAAGTTTATTTTAGTTCAGCTACAGAAACCATGCAGGTTCAGTGATGATGATATCATAAGTTCGAACAAGAAAATTTATGTATATGATGAGATGATTGCTACTTCTTCAAAGAAGGTATAGTACATGACAGCTTGATGTGCATACAAGAATAAAAAAATGTTTGAATCAAAAATATTGATCAGTACGAATTAAAAAAAATGATCAGTTTGAAAAATAAAAGATGGTTAGCTTTTGGTATTCTGTGATGTTGGCGTCCAAGTTCTGCAACTGATCTGTCCAGATGGGACAATGAGGTCAGTCCAGCAGGCGCATCTCAAATGACATGTCAGTGCACCGCCCACTCATCCCCATGCCTCTCCGCCACACGTCGTGCCGTGTCAGCTTGCCATCAACCACCGTTATGGCTCAGCCTTGTAGTGCTTCCACGATCACCACACATAGCTTCCTTCTATCGTTGCCCTCGCCCCTGCTCTCCTGCATATTGGCATTGTAAACACACAACAAATTCACAATTAAAAAAGTTGTAAGTTCAACATGACGTCCCGGATAAGTTTGAGAAAAAACTCAAACAAAACAAAACCCAATAAAAATCAAATGGTAAAAGTTCAAGCCGCAAAACAAGAGAATTTCAAAACATCTTGCAAGAGATTTGAGTTAAAAAAACAAACACACAATTTTTGTTCCTTTAAAAAAATATCATTCAGTTCAACAATATAAACTAGGCAAGTTCAGGGACTATGATACCCAAAAAACAGAGTGAAGTCTAGTATGTGAAAACATGCTCACTACAAACCCATACGAACATCAGTGCAAGTACTCTTTTCTCAGAACCATTCAAAATACTATGAAAAATACCTCAGTACAAACACACACATAGATCAGTACGAGTACTCTGTTTTTCGGACAGAAAAACAACACGATGAGTCTCACTGTATTCAAAATTACTCTTAAAAGACATCCATTCAAAGTATTCTTTTTTTGGAACCATTCAAAACTACTCTATAAAAAATACCTCAGTACAAACATAGACATAGATCAGTACAAGTACTCTATTTTTTCTGACGGAAAAACAGCACAATGGGTCTCACCGTAATCCAAATTACTCTTCAAAGATTGCGAATTTGAGAAAATGTTCAACATGACCAAGTTTCGTATTTTCTATATCTTTCCAACGGTATATTATTTGCCTCATTTTGAGAAACTTAAATAAAATGCCTTCGAAATCAAATTTTACCGTATTCGAATTTCTTTTTAAACCGTAAGGAATTAGAAAACATTTCAATACGAAAAGTTGCGCATTTTCCATAGCTTTCCAATGCCGTATCATTTGCGTCAATCCGACAAACCGTTTGCAAAAAATTGCTAAAATATGTTTCGCCCAGAATTTCACCATTTTTCAAATTACTTTTAAATCATATAGAATTAGAAAAAATAATAGATATATGGAAGATGTGGATTTTCACCAGCTTTCCAAAGCCAACTTATTTGCTCAATTGCGACGAATCGTTTGAAAATTGAGTCCAAAATACGATTCACGTTTTTGGTTTTGAAAACAACATTTTTTTCAAAACTGCTCTTAAACCATAATGATTTTGCAAAAAAACGTTCAATATACTTGAAATATGGTTGTCAAGAGATTTCCAACGATATATTACATGGCCCGTTCCGACAAAAAATTGCAAAAAAAATTTGAACTAAAGAAGATGATCTGTTAAATAGAACTGAAAGCATCAGTTCAACCGCTTCGAAAACATCAGTCAACGGCCTGAAACTGTCACTTCGAGTAGGGTAATAGAATAATATTCTGTTTCACGAAACACAATAGCCCAAATGTGTGTGTGTGTGTATATATATATATATGATCTATACTAGCTATAGTGTATGACACTACCTTCAATTATAGCACATAGAGTATATATAGTATCATAGATCATATTTATTGCCATGCATGACACAAATTAGCATCGCATTTAACATGATACGGTGTCTACCTATATGTTCCACTAACGGTCTAGCCCTCACTATATTTAATTCTTTTCCACATCAGTATACTTGCTATCTTTCCGAGTGCATGGTATCATCAGCTATGATACCACCACTATGGCCAGCCTTTGTATAGTGGGGAAGTATCATATATACTATAGTATCATGCATATGATAATAGTGTATGATACTACATATGCACCTCCATATAGTGCATGCATATAGTATCATCTCTACTATTAAAGGAGAATCGAATGTCATGATTGTTTGACGTCATTCGATCTCCCCTCCCCCTTGTATGATCCCGCAACAAGAAAACCCGCAGGGAACAGACCATGTTCGTGGATGGCAAGAAAAAAAATTGGAAAAACAAAAGCCAAAGATCCTGCACGATGCATGTTCTCCACCTCCTCCCCGACCTGCCTGTCCCCGTCCTTTGGTCCCAACCCTGAACACTAACCACCCCAGCGCATCCTTGTCCACACCCCCCGAGGGAGGCCCTGTCCCGCGACCACCCGATGCTTCCCTCTCCAGCGGACGGTCTCCTCTCCGACGACCACACGTGCGCTTCCCTCTACTCCCATCAATTTTGTGTCACCCCGCCATGGAGCTTTCACCATGCCCACGAGCGGCCATGGTATTTCTATGGGCCAATGCGACAGTGGGGAGGGTTTGGTGGTGGTTCAAGCCACATTGGTGGATGCGGCGAAGGAGGTCTAGGAGGAGTGGAAGAGGTGCGTGAGCTACAATGGTGGAGGAGGCGACAGAGACCAGGGAGAAGGAGGAGGAGGAGAGGTACGCGAGCTACAACGATGAAGGCGGGGGAGAGGCATGCTCTCGGGTCTCGGTAGTGTGTATTGGGTGCTCGCCGAAATTCCCCACTTGTGGAAGCAGATGAAGGATGACACCATGAACCTATCATGACTTCTCTCAATACTGGGTTAAGAATATTTCCAACGCCAAATCAGGTATCATCTTGCCTCTTCATATCTAATTTTGAAAACAATAGGGGATGTATGTGCCCTAATCGTCTGTTTGGTTGACTTCGTCTTAGGAGCGTTAAACTAATTCATCTGGTGTTGGTCAGTTCAGGATATTTATTATTTCCTTGTTGTTTGACGTGATGCCGCATACCAAAATGAAGCTAGGAAGGCGAACCAGCTGGCGATGGTTGCAGTGAACAAGAGGATGGATCTTCGTGGTGAAAGCAGATGTGTATCTAAGGAGGAGTGATTGGAATACATGACCAAGAAATTGGTAGGCTTCTTGATTTGAGTGGCCTGGATATGTTAAAAACTTACTTGCTTGATAATAGGTTAGATAGAAGATGAAGAATAAGAAGGAACACAAATCAACATGGCTGGGATGGTGAGCTCATCACCTAACTTCATTTATTTAGACCTGAGAACTTGCGACAATGGATGGAGTAATTTTTTCCATGTCTGTGACTCAAGAACATCACTGGAGCCCTTGCTAGCACTTCGCTGTTGTAAAGAAGGGGCCCCTCACCATGTCTGTGAGCTGTTTTTCCATATACATACCTACCCTTCGGACCTGAGTTTTGTAGAAGGTTAATGCATCTTTAATATTCACCGATTTTTTATTCTTCCATATTTTTGGTTTAAGTGCAGATTATCACACGACTAATGCGCAGCAAGACCACCCCCTGGCCGTTGAGAGTGTGGTGTCGGATCTGAGGATTGATCTCATGCTCAAGCCACATGAGTGAGGGCTACTTATGGAACATAGATACCTTGTGCCATTTCATCATAGGCAAACATCTTTCTACTTCGCAGTTGATTTCCCTTAATGACATGCTTTCACTTGAGAAGACAATGCCTATGATTTATTAGCTGAGGGTTGGATATGGACAGAAACCATATGTGAAATCATATTAGTTCTTAGCCAAACAACATTATGGTTGTATTTTGGTATCTACTGTATTTGGGAAGCAAGTGTGACTGTTTCCTTCCATCTTGACATGATTTGTGGGTGTTTATTTTTTTTTTATATCTATAAATCCTTGACTACATTACCAATGCAATATTATAAAGTTAGTATATGCATGTGCCTTGCAAATTTCTTTACATGGTAGTGTGATTGCATAGTTGTGTAACTTGTGTTGGGTCGTATTGAAATAGCATGGATACCGTTGATTCGGATCTGTCATAATTTGTCATATTGAAAACTCAGCCGCATCCCTCGTGTAGTTTCAAAATAGTCGATAGGCCTAATTCTATACTCAATAGTTTGTGTGTGGCAATAATGGGTCATGTACTGGACCTGGTTGTTATACTCATGTAGGGAGCATACGTCTATCAAATATGATGTCAGTTTGTAGTGAGTTGAAAAGGTCGCATTGTTTCTCCTGCAAATTGGTAAACTAATATATGCCTGAGTGGTAAAAGTAAATAGTGTCATGAATCCAGAGCTTTTATGCGTGGATTATCAATCTTTAAGCTTATAATTCAGTGTTTCTACGTGTTTTCAAAATTAGAAGTTCATAAAAATACCATGTTTGGAATCTTTGCCCAGATCGCCTGTGATAGCGTTTCAGCGATGGACCTTTCTTGCATTTCAGTTTCCTCATACTGCGATCACAATATAATAATATGATCTTATTTGAACTGTCAAGAATGTGAGAGGTGAGTGGGAGAAAAAAACTATCATCTGTGATAGTTGTTGGATTGAACAACCATTTTACCATGGGTATGCTTCTGATTTGCACTCTTTTTTTATTAATCCTTTTCTCTTTCTTTTATGAAAATTTGCAAATTAGTAAATAAAATGCGCTTCTTATATTACTTTATTTTCTCATGTAGGTAAAAATGCTCCTTAGCCAATTATAGGTATACAATCTGAATCTTTTAGTCACAATCTGTATGATGCCTTATACACATGTATGTTGTATACTGTTGTAACTGAATTTTCTGATGATACACTGAACTCTATGCTGGGTGGCAAGGAAGCTAGGGACAAAGAAAGGGAAGCTATTATACTAGAGGACCATACAAATGTGATGTTTGATGAAACTCTCAAATCTGAGCCATGCAACTTTAGTGCGGTGGTCAGAAGACATAATGGTGAGAAAGCAATTCGCACATCTGAAGGTGAGAAAACCTCACATTAATTTATCAATCTATGGAAGGGGGCATCCATATGCATCCAAATGTTTGTTCTAAGTGTAGGAGTAATAAGGGTGATGTAGTCTTATAGTTTCAATGAAGTAATGTTATATTGCCTATTAGTTGATCTGTCGTTTCGTACGTAGTAATTCATTATGATTCAATTTCGCTATAGATTGATTTTTCTTGGTGTTATATGTGTTAGTAGAGAAGTGTGATCATTATATAGTCTACTGGTTCGACCTATAATCAGTTTTGCCTTGCCAGATTTGGGTTTTCACAGCTGGAAAGTTCCCACGTGAGTTCAAGTCCCATGAGGGTTAAATTCAGTGCATAGATTTTCATCTCCATGATTTCCTTCCGACAAGTGGCACAAATTTTGTGTAATAAGGGTGCACATTTTATAACGTTGTCTTGGTAATTTCTTACATATGGTAGACCACAATTTTATATGATGGTCGTGATGCAAGAAATCTGGGTTATCTCAGAAATAATGTTAAATTAGATGACAATGAAAGCTAATTGTGGGCTGACATCTTGAGTAGCAATTTTACTACACTGTTAGGCGCCGATTGTCCTTTCCATGTACTGTCTATTGAACCAGGCCGTGTAGGCAGTAGGCCTATATGAGTCAATAACAAGGTGTTTCATTCCGTCTGTACTTTATACATATATTTTGTAATTAGTTTCCTCCCAATTTTCTCGATCTAAATTCACCTTTAAAATAATGAGAAGCCATTTTGAATGCTATGTTGACTTGCTACAAATAGAAAAGGAAAGGACAACTTGTTCTAAATCTGCAGAAACAGAATCTGGATTTTTTTATTAACTCTCCGGTCTCCACCGAGTCATTTCTTTTAATTGTTAACCTCACTATTATTTATCCACTGTGCCAGTCATTGTCATGCTATCGGATTAGAGCCAAAAATATATATTTCCAATGCAAGGTCTGATCTTCTAGCACACAACCACTTTTAAAGGGACTTTAGCTTAAGCTGATTGGTTTCTTGTATGAACATTACGATTTTACAACATTAGATTCAATTCTGTGACGGAACTTCCCCTGTAGAAGATGCTTAAGCAGTTCATTTTGTTTATTTCTTCTCCTCTCATGTAAGTACCATTTATATACAATATCCTAGTCCACTATGAATACTGGCTGCCACGATTTGTATTTTGAATTGTATTTTTGTATACAGACTTGCACTCAAAAGATTATTGCACTAAGTGCATCTTTCATTCATTATGAATAAGAAGTTTAATACGCCATCATATTTCACGGTATATTAGAACATTGCATTTGTAATTCATACATTCAATAAGCCATCATCTCTAATGATTACTAAGGATTATTAATGTATTTGCTAACCGTTTTAAAAGGGCCCAAGTGATAGTAAGGTGAGATCCCCAACTTCGGAAGCTATCGTTTTATCTTGTAAGGATAGGGTGGTCAAAGAGATACAAGGATGAAGGAGAAAATGAACATGATATAATCATTATTCGTTGTTTGACACACCTTTTTGAAATACATATTTTTTTCTCAATGTATATTTTTTTGTTATTCCGTGGCAACGCACGCGCATTCGACTAGTAGAGCTAGTATATATACCATAGATGGCCGTATTTATGGCCATGCATGACACAAAGTAGTATAACATTTATATTATATATGTTATAATATCTATGTTACTGCTTCTTTGCCACACATCATCATATTCGCTATTCTCGAGTGCATGATACCGGCTATGATACCCCCACTATGGCCACCCTAAGGTTTGTCGTAATGGGAGTATCAAGCGGTATCATGCATGCCAACTAGACTTTTTGGATGATGTGGCACACGGTTAAATGAGGAAAGAGAGGGTGTGGGCCGGGTATCATATCATGATACCGTATCACATATTAAATGTTGTACTACTTTGTGTCATGCATGGCAATTAATAAGGCAACCTAAGATACTAACTTATGATACTAGGCGCGCATTACAGAGGTAGCTAGATAGTATCGATCATATACTAGTATCATGCATATATATAGGGCAAATGCATCCTACTACCGGGTGTAGCTACACCCATTTCTCATATACTACCATGTGGTAGTATATACTCTACTTTATTATTTTTAGTATGTTCATATACTACATCTAAGATACTCCAAAGTGAGTTATATGAAACAATTGCATGTGAGCTCATGGTTTTATTGTATTTGTGAAATACGTACATATTTGTACGCGAAATAGAGTATGCACAAAATATGATACATACTATCAAAAAAGTAGTATTTATACTACCTAGACATTCTTATATACTGCATACTCCGCGTACATACACTGCAATATGATAGATACTACCTAGAACATATCAAACAAAAGTGGGAGTAACTACACCCGGTAGTGGAAAAAATTTGCCCTATATATATATAAGATACTAGCTAGTTAGTCTATGATATACTAGCTAGTTCTACCTCACTAATGCATAGTATCATAGAGTAGTATCATCTAGTACTTTATTTATTGTCATGCATGACACATAGTAGCATAGCATTTATTATGACACGGTTTCATGATATGATACTTAACCCTCTCTTTCTTCATTTAATTTTATGACAGCTCATCAAAATTGCCTAGTTGGCATGATACTAGCTATGATATCCCATTACGACCAGCCTAGCAAAGAAGGTGTACATATCATTTGTGCGTCGCTTTGCGAGTTTTCATCCGCTTGTTCGAGAAGCGGGGAGAAGTTTCAAACATTTCGGCCGCGAGGTGCGGCCACTGGCCTAGGCCTAGTCGGTATTTTAATTACAGGAAATTCAGATGGAGTCCGGACATCATCAAAATTGATGTGTACCTGTGGCGTGCTATCATGATCCCGTGGAAAAAATTTGGTAACGTTTGGCACAAGTTTTGATGATTGCTCCTTCCAAACCGGAGCATCTCACAAGAAGTATCATGGTTTCCCAAAGGAGACGTGTCAATTCAAACTCCTGTGGCCGGTGACTTCATCGTTTGGCCTCATAAATATTTCCATGGTACGCAATCACCATTATACCATGGGTTTTATTTTCTGCCACATTTCGGGTATCGTTAGCTATATTTAAGACATTTTTTGAGTTTAACGTGCATTTTATGCATAAAAATAAAATTACAACTGGAACTACATGTGCTGTCGAAAGGGATGAGGATCATCGTTCGATTTGGGAACATCCAATAGTGGATACGTACGATTCGTGGGGTTTGGATTCTGGCCAATCAGAACACACGACTTAGATCGTGGGCAGGATTTTGTCAGCACACGACTTTCATCAACGAACCGTGTGCTATTCGCAAACCAGATTGCATACATATTTTTGTTCACACATATTGTAGTGAGATCAATTGAGTGTGCTATCTCTATGATATAATAATAATAATAATAATAATAATAATAATAATAATAATAATAATAATAATAATAATAATAATAATAATAATAAACAATTCATATTCATTGCCTGAGGTGACAACATATCAAGGTCAACATATTAACGGTTCTTACATCAACAGAAAACCGGGCATAACTCACAAATTTAGTACGCGCAATAGTTCTAAATTGAATGGATTAAGTTGCAGGGTAGGCATAAATACTAGTCTTACGACTTAATTCCCATGTACATGGGGGAACTGGGATCATTACGTTGACCCCGAATGAACTTGGGTTTTCTGATGATTTTACGCTTCTCTGTTACACGGGTGCGTGATCCCTTGGCTGGCAACTCATCAAATTCATCGTACTCATCCTCATCGGCAACATTGTCGACACCCAGTACCCTCCTCTTCCCATGCATCACTACATGGCAGTGCTTACGCAAAGGGTCTTCCGCAAAGAAAATCTGTGTAGCATCGCAGGCAAGAATGAACGGGTCCGCGTGATATGCCATCGTTGTCCTGTTAACATAGGTCTTCCTGTAATCATCAACCTTTACTTGACCAAGAGGGATCCATGAGCACCTGAATAATGCCACCGTAACTTTCTCATAGTCAAGCTCCCAAATCTCTTTGATGGTTCCATAGTATACCCTTTTATCATCTTCATCTATGGTCATGCATTCTATTCAAATAGAGCTGTTCTGATATGAGGTCTTCTCATCACGTTCATCAGTGTAGAACGTGTATCCATTTATGTCATATGCTTGGTACATCAACATCGTAGGTGATGGCTTTTGTGCCAACCACGCATCAATGTCATTGATGGATCCTTGTGCCAAACGCTTCTTCAGCCATTCAATGTAGTTCTTAGTGTGCTCCTTCATCTCCACATCTGATGAACGCACCGTTGGTAAGAAGCTTTGGCGTATCTCCGCCAAGTGTTCTTCGGCGTAAGCGCTGAGAATTGGGCTGTTAAGCAGTGCCGTCAAATGGGCTTTCCCTGCCAATTATCCGGGGCAGCCATTTGCATGCCAGCAAGGACCGGCTTACTTTTCAGCCTTCCCTCGTGGCGAGAGAGGGGCAAACATATAGGTCGTTGTTTCATGTATTCAGTGCAAAACTCAACCACCTCCTCCGCGGTATAACCTTGTAGGAAGCTTGCCTCTGGATGATTTCGGTTCCCACAAAAGTGCTTCAGTATTCCCATGAACTGCTCAAAGAAACACAGGACCACAATACTTTACCTCGTCGACAAGGTGCATAGTGAGATGGACCATGACATCAAAGAATGACAATGGGAAAAACATCTCTAGGTTGGACAATATTCTTGAAATATCATCTTGCATATGATCCAGCTCTTCAGGATCTACAACTTTCTGCCATAGTTGGTTGAAGAAATCATAGAGCTCAATGAGTGTGTTCCTTATATCTTTGTCCATCAGATTCCTGATGGCCACCGAGAGGATTTGTGTAAACATTATGTGGCAATCATGTGAGTTCATGTGTCCCAACTTCATTTCACCTGAGCTCACATCCATGAGACTTCTGATGTTTGCGAAGTAGGAAGAGGGTGTCTTAACTGACAAGAATAGGTGAAGAACTGTGTTGCTTATTTTGCACTGAAATTGTAACTCTGGCGAGCTTTGATGAATTTTTCATCATCTTCTGCTTCACTCTTGCCTTTTGATTGATCAGCAAGCATATCGAGACGTGAACCCTCATCATCCTTTCTTTTACCTTTAATCTTGAGCAGAGTACCAAGGATGCTTTCACATATGTTCTTCTCTACGTGCATGACATCGATGTAGTGACGTACACGTAGAATCTCCAGTAAGGTAATTTCGACAACACTGATTTCTTCTTAAACACTTGACCCTTGGGTGTTTGTTTCACCGTCAAAGCATGATTCTTGCCAAGCACAACATTAATTTATTTAGCCATGTTGTGGACCACCTCCCCATCATAGGGTCTTGGGCCCACTTGCACCTGTGTAGTACCATCAAATTCAGCTTTCATCTTCGGTATGGGTGATTTTTCCGTAAGAACCTACGATGATGCAAATACACTATTTTGCACGAGTTGGGAAGTCTTCTGCTAGCTGTCCTATCCATGCAGATGACACACCCTGTGTCTCCCTTTGTTTTCTGCCCCGATGTGTTTCCTAATGTTGACATATCTTGAATGGTGTGTACCAGCATTGCATGTAGATCGAAAATCTCCTTTTTGTAAGCATCATAACATTTTATAGCAGGTGCATCTATCCACACTGTCAGCAGTTCTCCTACCAGTAGCTGAAAGTAAATGTCAATGTCATTTCCAGGTTGCTTTGGGCCTTGGATAATCATTGACAAGATAATGTATTTTTTCTTCATACACAACCAAGGAGCTAGGTTATATATGCACAGAAGCACCGGCCATGTGTTCTGATTGGTGCTCATATCGCCAAAAGGATTCATCCCATCAGTACACTACCCGAGCCTTTTCCTTCTAGGATCCCTGGAAAAGTCTTCAAACTTGTTGTCGATTAATTCCTGCTGAGCCCCATCTTTCGGGTGCCTCATATACTTATCCGCAGTTTGCTCATCATGATGCCACCGCAACCTCTTTGCCTCTCTAGGGTTTGCAAACAAACGCCTCAACCTTGGAATTAAAGGCAAGTACCAAACAACCTTCAATGAGATTCCTGTCTTGATCTCGTTGTCCAATTTTTACTTCTCCTTTGCTCTCCTGCACTTGTATCGTGCATGCTTGCATTGGGGACATGCTTGCAAATCTTTGTACTCACCATGGTACAATATACAATCATTCACACAAGCGTGTATCTTCTGTACTTCAAGTTCCAATGGGCAAACAATTTTCTTCGCTTCATTCGTGCTTCTGGGGAGCACATTATCTTCCAGGAGAATTTCTTTGAAAAGACATAACATATCTGTGAAGCTGTTGTTTAATAGACCGTTTGCTGCTTTAAATCTGAGAAGCACGAGGGTGGCACTCAACCTGGAATATATTTTTTTGCAACCTAGATACAATTCTTTCTTGGAGTCCACATCAATGGTTAGCAGATCCTTGTACCCAATCATATCCTTTTTTGGGCCCTCGAAATCTGCAATCATAGTAGCAAAATCTGGCATATCAAGATCGTCGTCATCTGCGTCGACGTCTTGGTTTTCCAGTGGGCGTTTTGGCTTTCCGGTGTTCCATTGGTAGCTTGACGCCTCAGCCCCGATGTTAAGTTCAACATCCATGTGACACTGATCGAGGTTTGGCATCTCGCAGCCCTGGGTATCTTCATCCATTACCTCCTCTTCACCGTGTCTGGTCCAACGTGTATATCCATCCATGAATCCCCGAGAGACTAAGTGCCACTGGACATCTGCAACTTCATGTGACTCTGTATTGGCACAATCAGTACATGGACACATGATGTAATCCGCATCACCAATTCTCCTCTTTGTACTTTCAGCCAAATTCATGAACTCTGTCATGCCAGTGATAAAATCTGCAGTTTTTTAATTCTTCATCCATTGAGATCGTTCCATCTGCACCACATGAATGGTAATTAAAAACAAAACAACATCATTAATAAACAGATTAGCTACTGCCCAATGATGCATGCATAAATCACAAGGCTTTATTTTCATAATTATTGAGGGTGCTCCATATTGTTATCCAGACATGCAATGACAAAACTTAATGGCCAGTCAATTTACATGTAGAGTACTAGTACAACACTACCCTTAGGAATTGGATTCCTTAATTAAGCCACTCACGAAAAGAATACCTTAATTAAGTAGCCATGCAGCGACCTCCACCCAGCAGACAGAGAAGCACGATGCGGCGGCACGCTGAGACAACAGGGTCGAGGAGCAAAGCTTAGTGTGGTTGCCGCCTGGAATTCGACCTCCACTATCCCGCCATCGACCGTGATGGATGTGCTCGAATCACACCGTCGCCGACCTCGACGGCTCAGCCCCTCCTATTTCCCGCCGCAGACCGAGGATTGACCTCCTATGACGCCGCCACCGCCCACCGGCCGAGGATTGACCTCTTCTCCAGTAGCCCTTGCTTAGGCCACCGCCGCCATCTCTATATGCATATTGGCTGTTTTTATGGATATCCACAGAGCGGCTATTTACACAGTATCACTGTAACTCAATTATATGTACATGGTAGTACATCACATATGGTTATGTAACGACAACCATGTCTCACCTACATTGTCTTCTCACACGGTTTGGTGCGCAAATCGTGTGTGACATTGTAATACCTAACACAAATGACATGTATAAACAGTGTGCTGTATACTCCAACATATAGTGCCATAAGTAGTTCCCGACCATTAGCTTATCCCCATAGTTTCCCCATTTCCCCCAAATCCCTACATAGCCTCCAAATTCCCTCGCGTGGAGATGACATTGGGGGAATGTGGGCGAGTGGTGTTGATGGTTTCGGTGCGGCTGCTCCTGCTCATATCACCGCCACGACGGTGGTCGCCGCCGAGCACTTGCCTAAGGTTATCAGAAGGCAGGTGTACTACGGATCCGATTCGCCCTATCAAGTTCTAATTTATCCCAATCTTTTTTAGCATGTCCAAATTAGCTCCTTGCTAAATCCTTCCTAAATTGAACCCCCCCAGGAAAGCAATATGCCACCGGATCTGGAGCATGACTCCAAACTCCTGCAATACGAGTTCGACTCCGAGTTTTGCGCCACCGAGAAGTACCAAAAGCTGAGTTGTGTGCACGGGCACACTCCCGCTCGATGTATATGCACGGAGGGATTCGACATTGGCAGGCGGTTTCTCAGTTGCCCCTTAGAGGTTAGTGCTAAGTTCATCAGTTTACTTGAGTTAATGCCACCGCTCATCCTAAATATTATTTAACATTGGCAGCGGTATGAGGCTTGTGCCTTTGTTAATTGGCTGGATGAAGAATGTAATGGCAGGGCTCATAGTGTTATCACCAAGCTTGCATAAGATAACATTAAGCTGAAGAAGAAACTAGTTGATTTGGAAAGTACAATCAATATGATGAAGCAAGAAAGAATCAATCACATGCAATAGATGAAAGCAAGAGAAAAGAAGGAACTAGCATGTGTAGTTGTGGTTGTCGCATTAGCCATGTTCTATGCACGGTTTGCAATGATGATTAGGGTTTTGTTTGACAATATTGCTAAAGCACATCTAGATGTGCTCTAAGTAATGCACATCTAGCTCCCATGCCATTGATGTTACGCGAAGATTCATGCAGATATTTTTCTTTCTCTTTTTTATTTTCCTTTCTAGTTTGATTATTACTGGCCTTATCAATAAGAAGAGCTCAAAATGTATTGCTTGCCAACTGTCCTACTCCATTCGTACCGTTACTGGCGCATAATCCCAAAACTCGTTCCTTGTTTTTGTCACAAAAAGGAAACCAGCCAAATAACCCTGAATTGGCAGTTCCTCTTCTCTGCATACCCTGCTTAAGTGTCCACCATCTTCATCGTCCCCGGCAGTCTGCACTACACACTGGCACACACTCTGCAACCATGTCGAGCGATAGCGAGGATGACAGTTCGGCCAGTAGTCTGGTGCCCCATGATAGGTCAACATTGGAAACATCCCGCTCGTCTTCCATGAGTCCGGCGTCGAGCCCATACCTCAATTATATCCGGTTCATTTAAGGCATGCCGCCTCCAGAGTCGTCAGATGACAACCAGACAGACGAGGAGCCGTTGGAGGACAAAGAAGAGGACGACGATGATGATGAGGAGGAATGGTCGAACGAGGAGGAGGACAACAACAACAAAGACGATGACGATGGCGGCATCGCTGAAAAGCCAACGGTCAGCAGCAAGAAGCATCCTCGCCAAGACGATGTCGCGGGGCCATCCAACAACAACAACAACAATAAGAAGGACTAAATTAAGCAGACTGTATATATCTTTGTTTATCCTGTCAATCTCATCACAGACGGTTAGTAATATGTTTTCGACAGAGATCTTCTACATTATCACCCACATGTTGGTTTGTTGAACTGTGTGCCCCGACGAACACACAATTCACAAAAAAGACCGAATGGACTGTCTATAATGATCACACACAATTCTGATTATCGACCTGTTTGCCCGGTAACACACACATCTTGTTACGCTGAATTGTTTGTGTTGACCTCAATCATCGCAAACGGTTCATCGGAGCGAACTATATGCCGTATATCACACACACCTTTATCTGGCTGCCCGTTTCTGTTGTTCTATCTCATCGCAAATAGTTTGTCTGGACCAACCGTATGCCCCTCATCGCACACGGAACTAAAATTTGAACCATGTTTGATGTATCATTCATCACAAACATTTTGCTTCTTTTTTGACGGTTTTTTTACATCACCGTTTGTGATTAACGCAACACACACAATTTCGTCAAAGGGTCTCTAATCATAGTGTCGCGTTAGCAGCATCCTGCAGTAGTGCATAGCCAAATTTGTGAGAGAGTGAATTGAGAGTTGGGGAGACTATCATTTGAAGTACAAGAGCAAGGAGTTCATCATCAACACACCATCAATTACCTTTTAGAGAGTGGTGTCTCCTAGATTGGTTCGGTGTCACTTGGGAGCCTCCGTCAAGATTGTGGAGTTGAACCAAGGAGTTTGTAAGGGCAAGGAGATCGCCTACTTCATGAAGATCTACCCAAGTGAGGCAAGTCCTTCGTGGGCAATGGCCATGGTGGGAAAGACAAGGTTGCTTCTTCGTGGACCCTTCCTGGGTGGACCCCTCCGTGAACTCGCGCAACCGTTACCCTTCGTGGGTTGAAGTCTCCAGCAACGTGGATGTACGATAGCACCACCTATCGGAACCATGCCAAAAATCTCTGTGTCTCCAATTTCGTGTGCACACTCCAATCCCATCCCTTTACTTTCTTGCAAGTTGCATGCTTTACTTTTCGCTGCTCATATGCTCTTTGCATGCTTGCTTGAATTGTCTTGCAGATGTTTGAAAGTATGCTAATTTCGAACCTCAACTTGAAAAACTTAAAAACTGCTACCTTTACTCGTTGAGGGTCTAATCACCCCCCTCTAGACACCTCTTCTCAATCCTTTGAGCAACTTGGCGCTCAAGACAAGCTCGACACGCGTCAGCCATGGAAGCGGTGGAGCGGTGGCGAGTCGATCAACGGAAGAGAAGCTCCGACGCACCCCTACCTGGCGTGCCAAATGTCGGATTATGGGTTCCGCAAACCCTTGAGAGGTTCAAACTATGGGGTGCGTGCGAAGATCTCACTCTCCCCAGTCCGCTGAATCACTAATCTCACAACCTAAGGCATCGAGCTCGAAGGAAATGGGACATGGCAATTTACCTAGGTTCGGGCCACCTTGCGGTGTAAAACCCTACTCCTGCTTTATGGTGGATTTGCCTTGAGGGGCTGAGGAAGAACTAATACAATGGAGAACAACCTCAGGAGTGCTCTTAGGCTTAAGTGAGCTGGTGAGCTGGTGAGGGCAGAATGGATCCAATCCATCTCCTTGGTGGTGGCTGTTAGTGTCAAAACAGGCTGATCTCAGGTAGTGTCGGATTTCGGGTTCCGGCAGACCCTCTAGATTCGAACACTGGGGTGCTCGTGGAGATTATGCCCTCTACCTACCTGCACCTCACCGCCTCGCTAGGATCTAAGCTATGAAAGGAACAACACAAGAGACACAGGGTTTATACTAGTTCGGGCCACCATTGTGGTGTAATACCCTACTCTAGTTTGTGGCATGGTGGATTGCCTCTTGGGCTGATGATGAACAATACAAGGAAGAACAACCTCGTGAGGGTGTGTTCTTGGCTGGTGCGATGAACTGCTCGGGGGAGTTCAGTCGCTCTTTGTCTACTGGTTTCTAGGTGATGATTTGATGCCCTCCCTACCTTGTGGTGGCTAGTCCTATTTATAGGCAAAGGCCCTGGGCCTCTTCCCAAATATTGAGCGGGAAGGGCGCCAACAATTGGCCATTTTGAAGGGGAACATCTAGTACACTTATCCTGACTAAAGTTGGTCCTCGCCTGCCAAAGGCTCTGGTGGTGACGCCGGCTTGGGCTCCACAATGACTTCCTTCCTACCGTTGCGACGGTCTTGGTCTTGTTGCACCGAAACGGATGCCTTTGCTTGATTCTCTCGCCCGCGCTTGCCCCCTTTGAACCAAAGAGGAAAGGAGGACACTGCGCGGGCTGGCACCCGCCTGGCGCCCTCGGTCGTCATGACTTGCGTCATGGGCACCTTGTGAGGTACCCCGCCTTGATCTCTCCGCCTCCTCGCGAGCCAGCCTGACGAGGCCGTGCCTGAGGAAGCTCCCTGTCGTCCACCCCGCGAGGCTTGGCCCCTCGCGAGGTTCTTGAGCTCGTGCTGACGAAGATGGGCAGTGCTGGGCCGCCCCTTGAGCCACACCGTAGGCCGCAGGTAGGCAAGTCTGGGGACCCTCGTTCCTAGAACACCGACAGTAGCCCCCAGGCCCAAGGCGCGCCCGGACTTGGCTGAGCAGAGAAGCGAAGGGGCAAGTGTGAAGCGCCACGGGCCCTAACAACCTGTGGCCTTGGGCTCCGCGTGGTGGTCGATTGGACGTGGGCGGCCCTGTTTCCCCACGACGCCTCAGCGACTGCGTGAATTGACAAGTCCCTGCATGCAAAGCGGGTCATGATTACCTGCGATCATGGAGGCTGGCGGTTGGCCTCCACCGGCTATAAGTATGGAACGGCGCGTGTCCTTCCAGTCCATCTCTTCTTGCTTCTCCTTCTTCTCTGTCCTTGCTCCACCTTGCTGCAATGGCTCCGATCCGCCGATTCTCCGTGGAAGAGAAGAGAAAGGCTCCCCTAGAGGGTCCCCACCCGCTTCCACCGAAGAAACAGCTAGCCCTATGCTGTCGAGGTTAGGGCGCCCGGCAAGAGGTGTCAAGGCCTTGGTGCGAGCGGCCGCCGCTAGGGTTCCCGCTGCCCTTGTACGCCCACCTTGAGGGCCCTGCAGGGGTTGATGTCGAGCGCCATGGACAATGCTGCTGTCAGCGCCGGCGGGTCACGGCGGTGCGCGTTGTCCCTCCTGGAGTTCATGCCGAGGGCTCCTCCCGAGAGTTGGTGCTCCACGCCGCCATGCCTCCTCGGTCTTGGATTCTCCTTCTTCCTTCCTTCGCCTTCGAGATTCCGCCAAGGGGGCCTTTCAGGCTCTGGCTGCAGCACGCCGACTGCCAGACTCCTACGACTGAAGCAGATGTCGAGGTCATCGCTCCAGGCAAGGTCTTCATGACCCGGGGCTTGGGCGAGATCGCCCGGGTCTGCAGGACGAGGGGCGCCCTCGTGATCCACCTGGAGTACGACGGTGCTTCCATGATGCTCTTCAAGGTCTTCGACGAAGATGGGCGTCGGATGGAGTGCTGTCCCAGAGGCAGCGGCCGGACCGGGCCTGCCGTCACCTGTTCTTCCAGCAGCTCATCAGGCGGCGGGGGCGCCGAAGGATCCATAGACTCCGCCAAGCTCTTCGCGACTCCGGAGACGAGTGACGACAGCTACGAGCCCCCGAGCCCGCGCCGCTCTCGGAGCAGGATGGGCTCGTTAGGCCGCCGCCGCCTCTGATCTGGATGAGTTTGGCGCCGGTGCCTGACGTCCCACTGTTGATGATGGCGTCTTTTGCGGAGGCACACGTAGTTAGCGTTCTCTAGGACCTGTTCCCTCTGTTCCCTGCGAGGAATCGGAAAGCGCGCCCTGTGGGGGCTTGTAAGATGCTTGTGGCTCTGTTTGTTAATATAGTCCTTGCCATGAAGTAGTGCGAGATGCTTATTCCGTTTTAGCTTAGTTCTTCCTTTCGAACGTCACGAGGGCTTGGTGCTCTGTGCCGACAGGCCCCGGTCCCAAGGCGGCTTCAGCCGTCGCTGGTATGCCAGGCCGCGATGCCGTGGTCAAGGCCAGGAGGTGAGCGGCCCAGGGTCCAGTAAGAGCCCCTGAGTCGCGATGCTTAGGAGGTCCCCTTTAGCGCTCAAGCAGCCATCGTTCGGTGAGAAAGGAACGCGACGTTGCTAACACGAGACTGGATTGGAAGCGGAGACGATGCTGCGATAGCTAGTGTTTCTGGAGGGTGACTTATCTCGAGAGTCAGGAACCGCTTCCTGGTGCGGCGCTAGGTCCACGCACTGGCCGGCGAGGGGTTGCCCGGCGAGGCCCCGCGTGCCTCTTCCCTCTCGCCTTTTCTCCCCTTTCTGCTCTACGTCCTCGGCTCCCGGCCCTCGAGCGGGTCTCAGCCGTCGCTGGTATGCCAGGTCACGATGTCGTGGACAAGGCCAGAGGGTGAGGGTTGGAGAGCCAGTAGGAGCCCATGAGTCGCGATGCTCAGGTACCCCCCCCCCTTTAACGTGCAAGCGGTTCGCATGGACGAGGGTGAAGAAGATGCCATGAGGGCCTCGCCTGGTGCTGCTCCTTGAAGGGATCCTGCAGGCCCACCACAAGAAGAACAAGAGTCCACTATGACAAGCGGCGGTCAACCGTTGGTTGCTTTGGAGAGGTGACGAGGCACTGAAGGCTTGACAAGGTGGTGCTGTGCGGGGCTGCCCCGGCCAAAGCTCAGCCATTCAGGTTTTTCGGCATTGCAGGGACGGACCCATGCGCAAGCGTCGTGCCGTTGGGGAGCAGCTCCATCGGTTGGTGTCAGTTGAGCGGGCAACTAGGTCAAGCACGTTAATCACGAAGAAGCGAGTTCATTTAGATAGATGCAGGTAAGGCAGACATCGCTGGGTCTGGCCCGAGCGACTTGGTGATGATGCAGCCCGAGGGGCGCCCCCAACAAAGTAAGCTAGGAACATAAAGTAAAAAGGGGTTACATGCTGCAGGGACGGACCCACGCGGCCTGGGAATAATGCAGCCCTGGGGGCGCTCCCACCTGGAAATGAAACTTGAAGGATGTCACCTGATAGCGTTGAAGGCGAAGGGGTGTTGAAGTAGCAGACGTCATGGGCTGCGGAAGCCGATCTTCATGAGCCCCGAGGCCCAGGAGCCTCGGGAGGTTCCGAAGGCGCTGGTGGCTCCTCTTGGACCATCTCCATCTCCGCCAGGGCTGCAGAACGCCTGGCCTCCTGAGCCTCCAGGATGCTCCTCATGAGGCGCTGGTACGCGGCGGCCGCGTTCGGCAAGCCGTAGGGCATGCGAACGTAGCTGTGGGGTGAGCCTTCGCAGCGCCCCGCGCGTGAGGGCCAGAAGCGCTCCTGAGAGGCGGCCCGGTTGAGCCCTGGGATGTCGATGCAGACGCGCAGCCCACCATCCTCGCCTGGATGGGGAGCTGCGGCGGGTAAGCCATGGCTGCCACTCATGAATCTTGATTCCGGCAACTCCTGCGTGATCTGACTAACGAAATCCTGAGGGTTTGGCCCTCCTTGCCTTGCTCCTTCCTGAGGGAAACGTGCTTTGAAGCATGCCTCCAAGTGGTGCCCAAGCGCCTCCCTCGTGAGCTTAGCAAGGTCAGTGACCCTCCAGGAGGGAGCCCCCAAGCCTTGCTTGAGGAGGGCGCCGGGCGCGCCTTCCTATGCGACAAAAGGAGGTGCCCCATGAGCAGGCGCAGACCCTGAGGGGCCTGCCTCCTGAGGGGTCGGGCCTGGCGATGTCTTCTTCTTCTTGGGAGCGGTCTCAGGGAGCCTCCCGCTCCCGCGATCTGGGTCTTCAAGTGATGCGGCCTGAAAAGCTCGCTCCAGGGAGCACACTGCGTCTCTTTCTTCACAAGGCACCGTGATGACTCCACCGCTTCCTGGCATCTTGAGGACGTTGTAGCCGTGATGAGTCACGGCCATGAACTTGGCGAGAGCTGGGTACCCGAGGATGGCGTTGTATGGCAGGTGAATGTGGGCGACGTCGAAGTCGATGAGCTCGGTGCGGTAGTTGTTGCACGCCCCGAAGGTGATAGGGAGGCAGACCTGCCCAATCCATCGGTGACTCCGGAGAAAGGCTTGGTTGGCTGAAGCTGATCGTAAGGCACTTGAAGATTGTTGAACGTCTCTACGGACAGGACGTTGAGCCCTACCCCGCTGTCGATGAGGGTCCTGGTGACTTGCACGTTGCTGATGACTGGGGAGCAAAGCATCGGGAGGACTCCGGCTGTGGCCGCGCACTTGAGCTGATCCGCTGAGCTGAACATGATGGCGCACGCTGACCACCTGAGGGGGCGCGTGGCTTCGAGCTTGGGGAGGACTGCATTCACTTCGCGAGCGAACTGCTTGAAGATGCGTTGAGAGGCTGGGGCTTGAGCTCCGCCCAGGATGCAGGCGATCGCGCGCGGCTCCTGGAAGCCCCAACCCCCTCGTCCTGATGATGGTCCTCGTTTCTCCTTGACTGCGGCGGCAGTGGAGGGAAGCCTGCGTTTCCTTGTGGATGGTCCTCGCGAGGCTGATCCCTCCAGTCTCCCTAGCGAGGCTAATCCTACCAGCGATCCTCATGAGGCCAGTCGCACCACCCTTGGCAAGGGCCGCGGTCTTCCCAGCATCCTGTGTTCCTTCTTCCTCCTTGGCCGTAGCCTCGATCGTTGTGGTCAAGGCGTCGGCCGATCCTCCCTTCTCGCACGGCTCGGAGCTCTTGACATTCGTTGGTGTTGTGGGTGTGGAGGTCGTGGTACACACAGTACCGGCTGCCCTTGAAAGACTCGGGTTGATCTCTGCCCTGCTTGGTGTCTGGTTCTGCCACGAGCATGGCAGCCCCCTTGCACTTCACGTCCTTGGCCTTGGACTTCTTCTCTTCTGGGTCCGTGCCTGGCAGCTCAAGGAGGGAAAGGCGCCCTTCCTCAGCCCTGGCGCACTTGGTCGCCAAGTTGAACAGCTCCAAGGAAGTGCACAGATCTTCATGCATCGCCAGCTCCTCCTTCATCTTGACGTCACGCACACCGTCGGAGAAGCCTGAGATGATGGACTCCTTGGTCACCTTGGGAATCTTGAGGCGTGCATTGTTGAAGCGCTGGATGTACTTCTGCAGGGTCTCCCCTGGTTGCTGCTTGATGCGGCGCATGTCGCTCATGGCGGGTGGCCGGTCGCGAGTACCTTGGAAGTTGGCGATGAAGTGGGTGTGCATCTCGTCCCAGGAGGAGATCGTGCCAGGAGCCAGGTTCAGGAGCCAGGTGCGGGCCCCGTCCTTGAGTGCCATGGGAAACCAGTTTGCCATGACCTTCTCGTCCCCGTTGGCGGCTTCGATGCCCAGCTCATAGAGCTGGAGGAACGCTGCAGGGTCAGTCGTGCCGTCGTAGCGAGGAGGCAGGTCTGGCTTGAACTTGCCGGGCCATGCGACGCTGCGCAGCTCGGTGGTGAAGGCGCGGCAGCCTGCGGTGGCCATGGGAGGCCTTTGGTGACGAAGATCTTGGTCTTGCGGGTCCCCATGTGCTGCAGCTGGGAGCAGCGCGAGGTCTTGGCGTGCTGGAACGGGAGCGTGGTCGCGACGGGCCGGAGCAAGGAGCACTCGGGCAGCTTCTTGGGGACGAGGGACCTCTTGGCAACTCTGCTCTTGCCGCGCTGGCGCTGGACGGAGTGGGTTCCGCCCAGGGGCCACGCGCCTTGGGGCCAGGGCGCCTTCTTGAGGGGGAGGCGGCTGAGGCACCCCCGGAGCTTCATTGCCCGCGCAGGGCGGGGCACGGTGCAGCGAGATGGATGGTGCGGGGGAGCCCCCTGCGGCGCGGACGAGCTCGGCATTGCGGTCGAGCCACTCTTCGTAGACGTCGTTGACTGGGCGGTAGCGCAGGAGCTTGTTTGACGCGATGAGCGCAGCTCGAGCCTCCATGGTCGCGCGGAGTGCGCGGGACGAAGAACCAGCTGGGGTGAGTGAGGGAGTAGAAGTGCAGCTGTCTCGCCTCACTGACGGATGCTGGGACGATGCTCGCTGCTCATTCCCCGCCGGGCCGGTGGCGGCGTTGATGGCAGGCGACGGGGAACGGCGGGGGCGGCTGCCGACGGGGGTCATCTGGGCGAGGCAGGAAGCGAGGGCAGCTCGTCGCTCGGCGCGAGCCCGACGAGCGTCCGACATGGATGCGATGGTCGGTGAAGAACAAGGCGGCAGGAGATGTATTCCGGCGCACCCCTACCTGGCACGCCAAATGTCAGATTTCGGGTTCCGGCAGACCCTCTAGATTCGAACACTGGGGTGTGTGCGGAGATTACGCCCTCTACCTACCTGCACCTCACCGCCTCGCTAGGATCTAAGCTATGAAAGGAACAAGACAAGAGACACAGAGTTTATACTACTTCGGGCCACCATTGTGGTGTAATACCCTACTCTAGTTTGTGGCGTGGTGGATTGCCTCTTGGGCTGATGATGAACAATACAAGGAAGAACAACCTCGCGAGGGTCTGTTCTTGGCTGGTGCGATGAACTACTCGGGGGAGTTCAGTCGCTCTTTCTCTACTCGTTTCTAGGTGATGATCTGATGCCCTCCCTACCTTGTTGTGGCTAGTCCTATTTATAGGCAAAGGCCGTGGGCCTCTTCCCAAATATTGAGTGGGAAGGGCGCCAACAATTGGCCATTTTGAAGGGGAACATCTAGTACACTTATCCCGACTAAAGTTGGTCCTCGCCTGCCAAAGGCTCTGGTGGTGACGCCGGCTTGGGCTCCACAATGATTTCCTTCCTGCCGTTGCGACGGTCTTGGTCTTGCTGCACCGAAACGGATGCCTTTGCTTGATGCTCTCGCCTCCTCTTGCCCCCTTTGCACCAAAGAGGAAAGGAGGACACTGCTTGGGCTGGCGCCCGCCTGGTGCCCTTGGTCGTCATGGCTTGCGTCATGGCCACCTCATGAGGTACCCCGCCTTGATCTCTCCGCCTCCTCGCGAGCCAGCCTGACGAGGCCATGCCTGAGGAAGCTCCCCGTCGTCCACCCCGCGAGGCTTGGCCCCTCGCGAGGGTCTTGAGCTCGTGCTGATGAAGATGGGATGTGCTGGGCCGCCCCTTGAGCCACGCCGCAGGCCGCAGGCAGGCAAGTCTGGGGACCCTCGTTCCCAGAACGCCGACAGGTAGGCGGTGAGGGAGTTCTGGATTAGGGGGTCCTTGGCCAGCCTGACTATATACATTAGCCGGACTGTTGGATTATGAAGATACAAGATAGAAGACTTCGTCCCATGTCCGGGTGGGACTCTCCTTGTCGTGGAAGGCAAGCTTGGCAATTTGGATATATAGATTCCCTTCTCTGTAACCGATTCTGTGTAACCCTAGCCCCCTCCGGTGTCTATATAAACCGGAGGGTTTAGTCTGTAGGACAAGAACAACCATAATCATAGGCTAGCTTCTAGGGTTAGCCTCTACGATCTCGTGGTAGATCAACTCTTGTAATACTCATATCATCAAGATCAATCAAGCAGGAAGTAGGGTATTACCTGCATAGAGAGGGCCCAACATGGGTAAACATCGTGTCCCCCGCCTCCTGTTACCATTAGCCTTAGAGCACAGTTCGGGACCCCCTACCCGAGATCCGCCGGTTTTGACAGCGACATTGGTGCTTTCATTGAGAGTTCCACTATGATGTCGAAAATAGGATTGATGGCTCGCCTTGTTATCAAGGACAACATCACCTCCGGGGGAGCCCTGGCCTCAGGCCAAACCCTCTGACTTGGCGGCTTCGTTATGACCGCCCGCTCGGTCGCTGGGCCGACGATGACTTCTCGGGTCATCGAAACTTGCCTCCACATCAGCTCGGAATACGCTGAGCAGATGGATCCGACGGAATTATCATCCTTGAGCGAGCTCCTGGATCGCATCACCGCCTTGGGAGTCACTACGGACTATGATCTGATTGGGCTTAAACCCGATCAAAGAGAGATTGACTCTCTGCCAATCACCCATCAGATAGCGGTGGTGGAGGAGCCATGCGAAAACTCTTCCCCTATATTGAGGATGAATTATGTCCGGATTCCCGAGCTCACTGAGCCGGATACCCGCTCGCGGGAGGACATGCCCCGAACTCCAAACTTAGAATCGGGCGGCGGGCCAGAAAAATTGGGTAACATCCCGGAACCCGAACTATTAAGTTCGGAAGCTTCTCAAGCTCTGGGTCCCGGATCGGGTAAGGGTTCAGACTTAAATCCACCCACCCACCCAGATACAAGCGATCTTTACCACATAAGACAACAATCCCAAGAGACAGTACATCACTATTGGGCCAGATTCCTCCTTGTAATGAACAAGGTTAAGGACTGTCGCGATGAAGACGCAATCTCACTCTTTTGCAAAAATTGCACGGACAAGGGAATCCTTAACGCCATAAATCACCGTCATGTGTCACACTTCGCTGATCTGGCGGCCATAGTACAGAAGTACTGCGCGATGGAAAGCGCCTGGAAAACTCAAGTAGCCTTTTGGGACCCACGGACTCTCACTAAATCCTTTGTCCGAACAAAAAGGGTGCACCCTCGCATGTCACCCGATCTAATCACGAAGAAATCGAAGCCCACTATAGGGCGCAGAACCGTGTTGGAGGGATGGCTCGATAGGCCATGCAAAATACACACCACACCGGATACCGTACCAACACACAGCCTTAGAGCATGTTGGATACTTCGGCAGGTGGCCGGGAGCGGCGAGGATCTCCTCATTAACAACACCATAGAGCATCATCCCATTGAAAACAACAATACTATAGTATTGATAGTCTTCAAGACTTTCGCCTCGAATAACAGGCGCAAGTGAGCACTCCGCAACCTCGCCGAAGTATACCACGTCGCAGCAATAATCTCCTGGAACGACACGGCTATAACTTTCAATGCCAGTGACGAACCTCAATTCAGAACAGTCCAGTCACCAGCCGCTTTGGTCCTTAGACCAATTGTGGATGGCTTTTGGCTTACCAAAGTGCTCATGGACGGCGGCAGCATACTAAACCTCATTTACGAGGAAACTCTCACCAAAATGGGAATAGATAGGAGATGCATTGAGCAAAGTAGCATGACCTTCCGAGGAATTATTCCTAGTCGGGAGGCACGATGTGCGGGAAAAATCACACTTGATGTGGTATTCGGCACGCCGGGAAATTACAGGTCCAAAGAGATAACATTTCAAGTGGTTCCCTTCAGTAGTGGATACCACGCCTGTCGGTGTCAAAACCGGCGGATCTCGGGTAGGGGGTCCCGAACTATGCGTCTAGGCGGATGGTAACAGGAGACAAGGGACACGATGTTTTTACCCAGGTTCAGGCCCTCTCGGTGGAGGTAAAACCCCACTCCTGCTTGATTAATATTGATGATATGAGTAGTACAAGAGTTGATCTACCATGAGATCAGAGAGGCTAAACCCTAGAAGCTAGCCTATGGTATGATTGTTGTTCGTCCTACGGACTAAAACTCTCCGGTTTATATAGACATCAGAGAGGGCTAGGGTTACACAGAGTCGGTTACAATGGGAGGAGATCTTCATATCATATCGCCAAGCTTGCCTTCCACGCCAAGGAAAGTCCCATCCGGACACGGGACGAAGTCTTCAATCTTCTATGTTCATAGTCCGGGAGTCCGGCCAAAGGTCATAGTCCGGCCATCCGGACACCCCCTAATCCAGGACTCCCTCAGTATCCCCTGAACCAGGCTTCAATGACGAGGAGTCCGGCGTGCAAATTGTCTTTGGCATTGCAAGGCGGGTTCCTCCTCCGAATACTTCATAGAAGATGTTGAACACAAGGATAGTGTCCGGCTCTACAAAAATAAGTTCCACATACCACCGTAGAGAAAATAATATCCGCACAAATCTAATCTGCTGACGTATTCCGTAGCATGACATCACGCCACAGCCAAGCCTTTATTTGTATCGTTTTACTGTCCCACCTCAGCGCGTTTAGCGAGGCGGTTTCCTTGGCACGTCTTGTCAAAGCAGAGATGGTGTCCCCTTATTCCGGGATTCTCATCAATACGGGCGTGGGTAACCCAACCACGCCATTAACCGCGGCGCTTGGGAGATAAGCGAGTTTTATTAGGCCGGTGGGGGCTCGTAGTTTAGGCCGCCCATATAAGGGGATAAGAATTCACCCTTTCCATTTACGCCTTCTTCCTCCTTTGCTTATTCATCCCTGCGCACTCGAGCTTCAGCGCCCAAGTCCGCACTTCCCACCTCAACCTTCTCCAATGATGTCCGGAGTGGGAGGTAGATGGATGGCCTCCTCCGTCACGGACGGGCAAATCAAAAAGCTGAGGAAGGCCGAATACTTATCTGACGACATCGCGCACCGGCTTCCAGATGTGGGGCAACTCATCCCCACCCCCAGGCCTCATGAGAGGGTTGTTTTTCTTCCCCATTTCCTCTGCGGACTGGGTTTTCCTCTTCACCCGTTCATCCGGGGGCTCATGTTCTACCATGGTCTGGACTTCTACGATCTGGCCCCGAACTTCATCCTCAACATCTCGGTGTTTATCGTCGTGTGCGAGGCCTTCCTCTGCATCCATCCCCACTTCGGCTTATGGTTGATGACTTTTAATGTCAAGCCGAAGGTAGTGGGCGGCCGCCAAGCAGAGTGCAGAGGTGCCATGGTGGGCCGGATGGCCAACGTCCTATGGCTCGAGGGCTCCTTTGTGGAGACAATAAAAGGGTGGCAATCGGGGTGGTTCTACATCATCGAGCCACGCGACCCCAAATGGGAAGCGGCCCCCGAATTCCGATCTGGCTTTCCCACAAGGCTCACCTCCTGGAAAGAGACGGGCCTAACGTGGGGAGCTTTGGAAGAGCTGACCGAACTCCAAACCCGCGTCAAAAAGCTGGTGAACAGGAATCTCAAGCTCATCAATGTAGTCCAGGTCATGCTTATCCGCCGGGTACTCCCATGCCAACAACGGGCCTTCAAATTGTGGGAGTTTGATCCGGCACAGCACCAAACCTTGAGCGGGCTCTTCGACACCACGTACGAAGATGCCTGGAAGGTGCTGTTCACGAGCGCCGAGGCCCCCGCATCCGCTACCGAAGATCGCGGATTCAGCTCGCGGCGCCAGGCCAACGAGGTGAGCTATTCTACTCTTTATGGGACTCTTGTCTTTCATAGTCTGACTCTATGCGGGATCTATACTCCCCTACCTTTGACAGGACAGGTTGAAGAAGTCTGGGCAGGTTATCTGTCCGGCTCCCCTACCAAAAGACCCAGCGGACGCCCGATTGACGGGGCTGCTTGTTCCGGCACCTCACGTGGTGCCAGAGAAGAAGGCCAAGAAGAAGGCCACGGAGACTCGAAAGAGATCCCGGCGCCTGGTGGTGTCGGATTCAACGCCCGACAACCCCGAAGCACCCTCCGCCTCTAAAGACAAGGAGGAGGAAGAAGAAGAAGCCTCTCCCCCTCCAACGGGGGGACAAAAGAAAAGAAAGGCCGCCCCAACTGGGGAGGCCGGAGGGTCCAAGAAGGGGAAGACCCTTCTGCCGGACTACGCCTCCGATGCCGAAGACAACGGGGAAGAATGGCCATCCTCTGGCAAAATCATAAGTGTCCGTTACCCGAATGACTTATGGCGTTCCTCTATTATTCGGTAGCTTCTGACGCCGAATTTAATCATGCAGTCTGCCCAGAGCTCGGCTCGGCGATCCGTCGAGCGGTTCCCTGAATTCGTCGGATGTGAACATCGCTTCACTTCTGACGGCCTCCTCCCCTCTCTCTGCGGACGACGCCGAGGTGGAGACCCAAAAGGGACTGAACTAGGAGGAGGTGGTCCTGGAGGTGCCTCAAGGAGACCTCTCGGACTCCATGCCCAAAGGGGGTAAAGCCCCCGAGGGATCTAAGTCCGGCTCAAGGTCGGACACTGCTCCAGAACCATCAATGGTTCCAGAGTCCGACAGGCGGAGCCTTCGCAAGAAGGGCAAGCCTACTACGCCGGCGGTCTCCGTCCATCCGAAGGCGCCGGAAAATTTGCTGGAGGTGCTTAACGGCGCCTCCATCGACGAGGAGCACCGCACTGTTATGAGTGCGGTGATTCAGAAGGTTCAGTCCGCCAAGAGTCGGCTGACCAAAGCTTGTACGAGCCTTCTAACAGGCTTTGAGGTATGTGTTCAAAAACATATAAAAATATTACCGCATAGACAGTAGCCCCTGATGCTCAGTTCGGTGTTCAGAAAGAAAAGCCGAGCTGAGGGTCTAAAAAGATATACGCAGGAGTCTAACAAAAATATGTCAATAAGGGAATGCAGGCTGCACTGCTGACCTCTGCTGCACTGACTGCGGAGGTCAATGCATTGAAGGAGAGCTCGAGCGGTACGAGAGCGAGCTCGGCCGTGACAAAAAGCATCTCGAGGACAAGGACGGTATGTAGTACCGCGTGTAAGTGTATATAGAAATACTTGGTTGCAAATAATGACAGGACCAACGTAAATGTTGCAGGGGCCACGGCCGAGGTGGCGACCCTGAAGGAGGCGGTCTCCAAGGCTGAAAACAGTGCGGCCTTGGAGCGCACCGAGCGAGAGAAGCAGGAGGCATAGGTGGCGGAGGTGCGGCTAGAGGTCCAGGCTCTCGTGGAAAAACACGAGAGTTTGGAGCGTGACTCGAAGACTTGAGAGTCCAAGCTCGCCTTGGCTCTTGAGAGTGCCAAGACCGCTAAGGCCGAAGCCCAGAAGGCCCTCCAGGAGATCGAGGCAATGAAGAAGATAGCGGTAGGTAAGGCATTCTGTATGCAAAGCAAGAATATAAAAGTAAATTATCTATTACTTACCCGAATCCGGAGCTCTCCAGGAGCATTCGCCGATCTGCCCCATAGTGTGTCTGATGCTGCCGTGTTCTACCGAGCCAAGGAGGGGAGCTCGACGGAAAAGGTGTTCTGGTCTCAGTATGCTGAGGCCGAACATCCGGTGCCCCTGAGCGACCAGCTGAAGCAGCTGGTCGAGCTCCACAAGGTGGCCGAACAGGCCATGAAGGGCCTCATAGTTCAGCTGTGGCCTAGGGAAGCCATGCCTGGGAGCTACTTCGGTCTGGTGCGGTGGCTGGTGGACGCGTGTCCGTGGATTGAGGTCATCAAGCGCTCCGTCTGTATTGAAGGTGCCCGTCGGGCCATCGCCCATGCTAAAGTGCACTGGGGCAAGCTGGACGCGGAGAAGCTTTTGACGGACGCGCCACCGCTGGGCAAGGAGTATCGCACGCCCGAGATGTATTATAAGGGCGTCCTGAAGGGTGCCCGCCTTATAGCGGGTGAATGCTCCAAAGATGTAATTTTTGAGTAGACTCGCATCTGTTATCCTGTACGCTGAAAACTTTGTTCATATGCGTTAAGCAACACTTGTTATTTTAAAATATTACCTTCTGTGCGGCCGTTTTATCAAATCTGAGAGATGCAAGTCGTCGGCTTCTACCCCCATGCCACGAGTGCTGGGGTGTTCGAGAAAAACCTGAGCGCTCTTGTTACCATTCTTGGGTCCATCTAGGGAGGCGCTCAGCACAACGAACAAGGCCGTTGGACTTATAATGCTTTATCACTCTCACTTAGCCATAGAATTCTATAATTTTAAATTTCGGCGAAGCCCCTAGTATTCGGAAGACCAAGTTCGGGGCGCTATCCACGCCTAGGCCGGATAAGTCCGGCTCCTCGCTCTAAGCGGCATAAGTATTTAAGGACTCGAAAAACCTCATGAACAGCGACCGGTCTCTCGCACTATCATAACAGTCAGTTTTAGCTTTCTCTACTAAGGTGTTAACCCAGCTCAACTGGGACACAATCGCAGTAGTTCTCCCAGCGCTACCTTAGCCAACATTGCGGAACATAAGGTACCAAAACATGGGAGCCGGGCAAACCCAAGTATTGACCCAAGACATGATTCAGAGCTGATGCATATAGTGCTATAAGTTCGGGGTGCCGCACTCGTGAGAGTGTTCGGTTTTCTCACACCATGTTATGGGGTGCTTAAGCCCCTGGTGTATTGGCCGTACCAAAGTGTACGGTTGCATAATGTCATGATTGAACATATTTGTATAAAAAAATAGATGAGTACAATAATAGATAAGAGCTATGTATTGTTTATTAAAAAAGGGCTTCTATGAAAGCAGAACGATACAAATAGTGCGATAAGCAAGAGATGGGATTATTTGACATGTCCCCCTCTAGGGGCAAGCTGCGGGACTTTAAGTAAAATAGGTATTAAGCTCGTTATAGAGACCATGTAACACCCACGATGCGGCTATATCTCCCACGTGTCGAAGCACGACTTAGAGGCATAACCCTATGGTGGTTTTGTCGCAAGAAGGGTCATCTTCACACAATCCCATGTAATGAACAAAAATGGGATAAAGAGAGTTGGCTTACAATCGCCACTTCTCACAATATATAATTAAGATCATACATCATTCAAAATACACTCATAGACCGGCTACGGTCAAATCCAAATGAAAAGAAGACAACCCCAAATGCTAGATCATTGATCGTCCCGACTGGGCTCCACTATTGATCATCTGGAAACGATACATAGTAACGGCCAAGGTCCTCGTCAAACTCCCACTTGAGCTCGGTTACTCCATCTACGCTGGTATCCTCGACACCTGCATCTGTTTTGGTAGAATCTGTGAGCCACGGGGACTCAGCAATCTCACACCCGCGAGATCAAGACTATTTAAGATCATAGGTAGGAAAAGGGGGTAATATGGTGGAGCTGCAGCAAGCACTAAGCATATATGGTGGCTAACATACGCAAGTGAGAGCGAGAAGAGAAGCAACGCATCGGTCAAGAAGCTAGAAGTGATCAAGAAGTGATCCTGAAACTACTTACGTCAAGCATAACTCAAACCGTGTTCACTTCCTGGACTCCGCCGAGAAGAGACCATCACGGCTACACACATAGTTGATGCATTTTAATGAAGTCAAGTGTCAAGTTATCTACAACCGGACATTAACAAATTCCCATCTGCCTCATAACCGCGGGCACGGCTTTTGAAAGATACAATACCCTGCAGGGGTGTCCCAACTTAGCCCATCACAAGCTCTCACGGTCAACGAAGGATATACCTTCTCCTGGGAAGACCTGATCAGTCTCGGAATCCCGGTTCGCAAGACATTTCAACAATGGTAAAACAAGACCAGCAAGACCACCCGACTGTGCCGACAAATCCCGATAGGAGCTGCACATATCTCGTTCTCAGGGCACAATGGATGAGCAATCCGTACAACTAGAACCAGACCTCAAGTTTCCTTGAGGGGGTGCTGCAAAGGGCTCTAGTTTGGACCAACACTCGGAGGAGC
>NC_057804.1:484412745-484414925 GCF_018294505.1 Triticum aestivum | reverse complement strand
CCCTCGGGCTCGCGAAAACCCAAGGGAAAAAAGGCTTAGGTGGCAAATGGTAAAACCAAGGTTGGGCCTTGCTGGAGGAGTTTTATTCAAAGCGAACTGTCAAGGGGGTCCCATAAATCACCCAACCATGTAAGGAACGCAAAATCAAGGAACATAACACCGGTATGACGAAAATAGGGCGGCAAGAGTGGAACAAGACACCAGGCATAAGGCCGAGCCTTCCACCCTTTACCAAGTATATAAGGTGCATTAATTAAACAGGAGATATTGTGATATCCCAAAATATCCATGTTCCGACCAGGAACAAACTTCATCGTCACCTGCAACTAGCAATGCTATAAGAGGGGCTGAGCAAAAGCGGTGACATAGCCAAACAACGGTTTGCTAGGAACGGATGGTTAGAGGTTTGACATGCCAATAGGGAGGCTTGATAAACAAAGGCAGGTAGAGCTAACATAGCGATAGAGCGAGCAACTAGCAAAGCAAAGATAGAAGTGATATCGAAGGTATGGTCATCTTGCCTGCAAAGTTCTCAGGGTTGTCGAAGGCCTGATCCTCGTTAGCGTACTCAACAAGTTCCTCGTGCACGTACTCGTCTCCCGGCTCTACCCAAAGCAAGAACACAAGCAAAGGAACCACAATAAATCACGGTGCAATGCACAAGCAAGATGATGCAATACATGTCATGATATGCGAGATGTGATATGCAATGCGTATGCGTGCTCCGGGAGGAAAAAGGATGAACAAGGCATCAACTTGGCAAACCAAGTATGCCGCTGAAAAGATGAGATGATTTCGGTTGAAATCGATATAAAGATAACCGAAAACGGATGCACGGTTTGCAAATGGCAAACAAAACAAGAATGGCCCAAAGCTGCGATTAACAGCACGATGCTACTTAGCATGCAACAAGAAACTATGCTACAGCACCCCAACATAATAACAAAGCATATGGCAGTGATCTACAGGAGATGCTTAACAAAAGAGGAACACTAAGCTACGGCTAAATCACACCACAACAGGTTCAAACAAGCATGGCGAAAGTGCAAAAGTTATCAGCTAGGACATGGCATAAACAGCATTAGGAAGCAATGTTTAGAGCAAGTTAACAACATGCTACAGGAACTTATAATAGCAAAACAAGACATGGCATGATTCTACTCAAAGCATAGATCAAAAGTCCCTTAGGGACCATGAGCCAAAAAGGACCAGAAGATATGATGGCACCCATGTAAACATAAACAGATTCAGCAAACAGAGCATGGCAATGACAGAATTACGAAGGCATCTTCGCGAGCTCGACGCACTCACTACAGAGCATTTCATGATAAACTAAGCATACATCCATCAAGAAGACATGGCATAGAAGCTATACATGGCAAGAACAACATCATAGTATACACGGATCAACTACAACAACCTTGGCAAAATTGAATAACATGTAAACAATCTGCGAGGAAACATTTTGTAGCAAAAGTAGAGAATGAAAATGACATGCTAGAATACTCCATAATTGCAACCAGGGGCATGGATGGATAGAGCATAACCATATGTTCAAAACATCCTTACTGAAGTATCTCAAAATATGCATGGATCTCTCTATAGCATCAAGTTTACATGGCATGAAAAATAACAGCAGAACAGGAACTAAAATCAGCAATATCACGAAGCCTAGTTTGCATGCTTGTGCTAGTCACCACCTTAATCACAAAAATACATAGTAATCACCTCTATAAAGATGGCATGGCATAGTTCAAAACACATGTAGGTCTAAAATACATAAGGTGCACACATCAATCATGGCAAAAATGACAAAAGTGCATATTCTGATAAGAATCTGAAATTAACATTATGAAGCACTCTTCCAACAACATTTCAGGCATCAAGATGAGCACAAATGAAAATGACGCAATGAGATGAAATGATGTACTCATCGAGACAAACAACTTAGTATGCTACACACCCAAAACGGAGCCACGGGTGCAAATTTGTGGTGCGACGAACATGCAACAAAATTACTGACAGAAAAAGACTTAGTGGATCTCGGGGGAGAAAGAAGTCAACCCTGGTTCTCAGATCTGGATCCGTCTCGCACGGAAGTCAAGGTGGCCGGAGGCTCACCGGAGAAGAGGTCGGTGAGGCTGCGGAGGCGAGGCCGGCCGGATCCAGCGGAGGCCGGC
>NC_057804.1:484404893-484412233 GCF_018294505.1 Triticum aestivum | reverse complement strand
GGGCCGGCGGCGGCGCGCGGCAGCCGGGGCCATGTGGCGGCTCGCGATTGGCTCGGGCGGTGGCTGGCGGACGCATCCGGCACGGTCCGGATGTGTCCGGAGGCACGAGGGGAGCGGGTCTAGGGTTAGGGTGGATTTGATCCAGAATTTCGGAGGGGGAGGTGTTTTTATAGGTAGAAGGAGCTAGGAGGCTCCAAATGAGGTGTAGTTTTCGCCCACACGATCGTGATCCGACGACGGGGAGCATGGAAGTGACTTAGATGGGTTATTGGGCTGTTTAGGAGGGTGTTGGGCTGCAACTCAAAAGAGGCCTTTGCGGTTATGCGGTTAACCGTTGGAGTATCAAACGACCTCCAAATGGCACGAAACTTGACAGGCGGTCTACCGGTGGTATACCAGGGCCACTTGGCAAGTCTCGATCCATTCCGAGAACGTTTAACACCCGCACACGAAAAGAGACAAGAGGGGTGCGCCGGTGCATGTGGGAGTGTCGGATTGCAAAATGGACAACATGGAAAATGCTCGGATGCATGAGACGAACACGTATGCAAATGAGATGCACATGATGACATGATATGAGATGCATGACATGAGTAAAATGCAAAACAAAAGCCAAAACCCAACCACGGAGGGAATATCATAACACATGGCCGAAAATGGCAAGAGTTGGAGTTACAAAGATGGAAAGTTACATCCGAGGTGTTACAACACTCCACCACTGCAAGAGGATCTCGTCCCGAGATCTAGGACTGAAAGAACACCGGATATTCGAAACGGAGGTGATCCTCGCGCTCCCAGGTGGCTTCTCGGTCGGAATGGTGTGACCACTTCACTTTCAGGAATTTGATTGACTTGTTGCGAGTCTTGTGCTCGGTTTCTTCAAGAATAGCAACGGGGTGCTCGTGATAAGAGAGATTTTCTTGGAGGTCAATTTCTTCGAAGTTGATAGTGCACTTAGGAGTCTTGAAGCACTTGCGAAGCTGTGACACGTGAAACACATCGTGCACGTTTTCGCGAAGTTGGACGAAAGCTCAAGTTGATAGGCGAGGTCGCCTCTTTTGCCAATGATCTTGAAAGGACCCACATATCTAGGGGCAAGCTTCCCTTTGATACCGAAGCGACGAGTGCCTTTCATTGGAGAGACTCGGAGGTAGACATGGTCTCCGATTTCAAAAGTCAAGTCACAGTGCTTGCTCTCATAGTAACTCTTTTGGCGCAATTGCGCGGCTTTGAGATTCTCACGAATGACTTTGCACATTTCTTCGGCTTCTGTGATCAAGTTGTTTCCAAGAAGTTGGCGTTCACCTGTCTCGGACCAATTGAGAGGAGTACGGCACTTTCTGCCATAGAGAATTTTGAATGGGGCCTTGCTCGAACTCGCTTGGAAGCTGTTATTGTAGGAGAACTCGGCATATGGAAGACAATCTTCCCACTTCATACCGAAAGATATGACACAAGCCCTGAGCATATCTTCAAGGATTTGATTGACTCGCTCGACTTGGCCACATGTTTGAGGATGGAAAGCTGTGCTGAAACGAATGTTGGTGCCCATGGCCTTTTGAAAGGAGTCCCAGAACTTAGAAGTGAAGATGCTTCCACGATCTGAAGATATCAATTGTGGAATGCCGTGCAAGGAGACAATTCTGGAGGTGTATAGCTCTGCCAGCTGAGCTCCTATGATAGATTCTTTGATAGGAAGAAAATCAGCCACTTTTGTAAGCTTGTCAATGATAACGAAGATAGCATCATTTCCACGCTTGGACTTAGGAAAACCAGTCACGAAGTCCATCTCGATATGGTCAAACTTCCATTCCGGAATAGCAAGAGACTGGAGGAGACCAGCTGGTCTTTGGTGTTCTGCTTTCACCCTTCTGCAGACATCACATTCATTCACGAATTGAGCAATCTCTCGCTTCATTCGAGTCCACCAATACGACTGCTTGAGGTCATGGTACATCTTTGTACTTCCAGGATGAATGGATAGGAGGGAATTGTGTGCCTCGTTCATGATGACTTTTCTCAGATCACCTTTAGGAACCACAATTCGATCCTCGAAGAAAAGAGTATCTTTGTCATCCAAGCGATAGCACTTGTATTTGAGAATGCCCTTGTCAATACCACGTTTCACCTTCTTCACCATGGTATCCAGGAGTTGTGCCTCACGAATTTGATCTTCCAAAGTAGGAGAGACTATGAGGTTGGCAAGAAAGCCTTGAGGAACAACTTGAAGATTCAGCTTGCAGAAAGCTTCACAAAGATCCGGTTGAAATGGCTTGAGAATTAGACTGTTGCAATAAGCCTTTCTGCTCAGAGCATCTGCAATCACATTCGCCTTGCCAGGAGTATATTCAATACTCGGATTGTACTCTTGAATCATGTCGGCCCATCGAGTTTGCCTGAGGTTAAGGTTGGGTTGAGTGAAGATATACTTGAGACTCTTGTGATCGGTGAAAATGTCCACTTGCCTTCCCAATAAGAGATGTCTCCATGTTATCAATGCGTGGACAACTGCCGCCAACTCAAGATCGTGAGTGGGGTAGTTCTTCTCGTTGGGCTTCAACTGACGAGAGGTATAGGCCACAACTTTTTTCTCTTGCATTAACACAGCACCGAGACCTTGAAGAGAAGCATCACAGAACACTTCGAATGGCTTGGATTCATCAGGAGGAGTCAAGACAGGAGCTGTGACTAGCTTCTCTTTGAGGGTGTTGAAAGCGACGTCACACTCAGGCGTCCAGACATACTTGACATGCTTCTGGAGGAGGTTGGAAAGAGGCTTTGCAATCTTAGAGAAGTTCTCAACGAATCTTCGACAATAGCTTGCAAGACCAAGAAAACTACGGAGCTTCTCGACATTCTGAGGAGGTTCCCAATTCACAACTGCGGACACCTTCGCGGGATTAACAGCAATGCCCTTGGCAGAGATGATATGACCAAGATAAAGAACTTCATCAAGCCAGAACTCACATTTGGAAAACTTCGCATAGAATTGATACTCTCTGAGCTTGTCGAGCACCAATCGCAAATGTTTGGCATGATCCTGCTTATTCTTGGAGAAGACCAAGATATCATCGAGATACACCAGAACGAATTCGTTGGTGTAGGGGTTGAAGATAAAGTTCATCATGCGAGAGAACGTTGGAGGAGCATTGACAAGGCCGAAAGACATGACATTATATTCATAAGAACCAAAGCTTGTTCTGAATGCTGTCTTGGGAATATCTTGTTCACGAATGCGAATCTGATGATAACCCATACGAAGGTCAAGCTTGGAGAATACTTTAGCGCCTTTGAGTTGCTCGAAAAGCTCATTGATGTTGGGAAGTGGATACTTGTTCTTGATTGTCTTCTTGTTCAATGGACGGTAATCGACGCAAAGTCGGTCCGTGCCATCCTTCTTCTGGACAAAAAGAACTCCACAACACCATGGGGATGAACTCGGTCTGATCAAATGTCACGCCCAATATGCGACCCTATCCAAAAGGAACTCGATGGTCCCACCAAGGATAGACCCGCATATTGAAACGCTTTTGCAAGGTGGATATCATTACATCAACATTACATAATAGATGGGGATACATCCAAGAGGCATATAATGCCACATGAATACAACATCACAATACATAAGAGCATCATCCGACTACGGATGAAACACAAACAGAAACTCAAACGACATCCACCCTGCTAGCCCAGGCTGCCGACCTGGAACCTATCCCCTGATCGAAGAAGCAGAAGAAGAACTCAACGCAAGCAAGCATCGCTCTCGCGTCATGATCATCGCATAAACTTGTACCTGCAACTGTTGTTGTATTAATCTGTGAGCCACGAGGACTCAGCAATCCCATTACCATGGGTATCAAGACTAGCAAAGCTTAAAGGGAAAGGAAGGGGTAAAGTGGTGAGGCTGCAGCAGCGGCTAAGCATGATATGGTGGCTAACATACGCAAAGAAGAGAGAGAAGAGAACAAGCGGAACGGTCGTCAACTAGTAATGATCAAGAAGTGATCCTGAACTCGTACTTACGTCAAACATAACACAGAAGCCGTGTTCACTTCCTGGACTCCGCCGAGAAGAGACCATCACGGCTACACACGCGGTTGATGCGTTTTAATTTGGATCTGGTGTCAAGTTATCTACAACCAGACATTAACAAATTCCCATCTGCCTATGACCGCAGGCACGGCTTTCGAAAGATTATACCCTGCAGGGGTGTCCCAACTTAGCCCATGACAAGCTCTCGCGATCAACGAAGGAATAGACCTTCTCCCAGGAAGACCCGATCAGACTCGGAATCCCGGTTTACAAGACATTTCGACAATTGTAAAACAAGACCAGCAAGACCGCCCGATGCGCCAACAATCCCGATAGGAGCTGCACATATCTTGTTCTCAGGGCAACACCGGATGAACACTACATACAACTAAAACCAACCCTCGAGTTTCCCCGAGGTGGCGCTGCAAGTGGCTCTGGTTCGGACCAACACTTAGACAAGCACTGGCCTGGGGGGGGCTAAAATAAAGATGACCCTCGGGTTGGCCGACCCAAGGGAAAGGGTAGGTGGTGGTGAGGCAAATGGTAAAACCAAGGTTGGGCCTTGCTGGAGGAGTTTTATTCAAAGCGAACTGTCAAGGGGGTCCCATAAATCACCCGACCGCGTAAGGAACGCAAAATCCGGGAACATAACACCAGTATGACGGAAACTAGGGCGGCAAGAGTGGAACAAAACACTAGGAAAAAGGCCGAGTCTTCCACCCTTTACCAAGTATATAGATGCATTAATAATATAAGAGATATTGTGATATCCCAACCAAAATCCTGTCCACCATGGAGAAATCTTCAACTTCACCTGCAACTAGCAACGCTATAAGAGGGGCTGAGCAAAGCGGTAACATAGCCAATCAATGGTTTGCATAGGAAAGGTGTCAAAGGTTAGAGGTTCATGGCAATTTGGGATGGCTTGATAAACAAAAGATAGGTAACGCAGCATAGTGATAGAACGAAGCAACTAGCATAGCAATGATAGTAGTGAGATCCAGGGTAGCGGTCATCTTGCCTGAAATCCTGCAAGGAAGAAGAACGAGTCCATGAAGAAGACGAACAGATGAAGCCGAACCAAATGTAGATGAATGAATCCTCACGATTGCAACGAAACACGAACTATCGAAAAGAAGCCCACAACAAGGTAAACACACCACACATGAACAAGGCATGATGCACAACCAAGCATGATGCAAGACAAGGCTACATGAAGCTACTCATGGCAAGAGATGATGCAAACAAGAGCAACACATCAAGGCAAGTTTAAATGAGGCCGGGAACAACATATAACAATAACGGTAAGTCCTCATATGCATATTTCGAAATTGGTCCAGATCTGAATACAACTTATGTTCAAGTTGTTAAACAGCAAGTTAAGATGCACAAAGATGATCTACACGAGATTCTATTCAAGTTACATATAAAGTTCATTTAGTTCGGAGCTACGGTCTAGAAGATATGAGCAACACAAGTCAAACATGGCATTGATGCAAAATGCACCCAAACATCAAGCAAACACCTCAAAACAAGGATGCAACATGATAATATGAAACTAAATGAAAATCTAAGCAAGTTTCATATAGAGCACACTCAAAACGGAGCAACGGTTCAACACACACACATGAAACAAGTTTAAAGGACAAGCTGTCCAAAACAGCAACTAGGCATAATGCAAGCATCAAAACAGCATGCTACAGCACCTCTACATAATAACAAAAGGCATGGTCATGATGTACAGGTAAAGCACAACAAAACATGAACACTGAGCTATCTCCAGAAATCACTAGAACATACTCAAACACACATGGTAAGATTGCAAGTTATAACAATTTCAGACTTTGCAGAAAATAACATCACGATGCAATGTTCAGAGCTATCAAACAACATGTTACAGGAACTTATAATGGCAAACAAAGGCATGGCATGAATCTACTAAAAGCATAGATCAAGAGTCCCTTACTGACCATAAGACAAAAAGGATCAGAAAATATGATGGCACCCATGTAAACATAGCAAGTTATTAAACAGATTCGAACATGGCAGGAACATAATTATGAAGGCATGTTAATGAGCTTGTGCAACTCACCACAGAGCAATACATGGCATGGCAAGGCACCCAACAGTAAGAATACATATTTGAGAAGCTAGGCATGGCAAGAGCAAAGTCATAGGGTGCATGGAACACTAGCAAAAAACATGGGAACAAGTGAACTTAATGTTAACAGGCTGACAGCAACATTTTCAAGCAACTTTGGAGCAAGATATGAACAAGCTACAGCAACCTATAAACGAAACCAGGGGCATGGATGGATAGAGGATGACATGTAGATCAAAACATGTTTATAGAACATCTCCAGATTATGCATAGAATGATTAGTAGCAACATGTTTATATAGCATCACGAAATAACAGATTCAGCCTAGCAAAACAGCAACATCATGAACACTACTTAACAAGCTCGATTCACTCACCACAAGTCATTGCATGACAAGATAAGCATAGCATCATCAAGAAGACATGTTTGTCTAACAAACCAAGTCAAGAACAAGTCCATAGCATGCAAGGATCAACTATAGCAAGCTTGGCCAAATTGAATAACATGTAAAGAATCTGCCAGGAAACATTTGAAGCAAAAGTAAAGCACTCAAATGACATGGTAGACTACTCCACAATTGCAACAAAGGGCATGAATGGATAGACAATAACCTATTGTTCAAAACACCCTTACTGAAGTATCTCGAAATATGCATGGATATCTCTGTAGCAACAAGTTTACATGGCATCACAATAACAGCAGAACAGGGACTAAAATCAGCATTAACACGAAGCCTAGTTTGCACTAGTCACCACATTGATCACAAAAATACATGGTAAGCACCTCTGTAAACAAGACATAGCCTAGTTCAAAAGACATGTAGGAATCAATCTCATAGGATGCACAGATCAATCATGGCAAAAATAACAAAAGAGCTCGTTCTGATAACACACTGCAGAAAACATCATGAAGCACTCTTACAATGATGATTCAGGCATCTAGATGACCTCAAATGAGTATGATGCAATGGAATGAAATGATGTACTCGTTGAGACGAACAATTTCACATATTACACGCACGAAACGGAGCTACTGGTGCAGAGATACGATGGCATGAAATTTACAAAAATCTGGGACTTAGGATTTTCGGGGTCAACCTCAGGCAGTTCCAGATCTGGATCTGGCGCGATCCACGAGGATGGTCGGGCTCGGGCCGGACTCCGGGGGCGAGGGAGGAGGCCGGGGAGGCCGGGGCGACGCCGGTTGG
>NC_057804.1:484402666-484404427 GCF_018294505.1 Triticum aestivum | reverse complement strand
GCGCGGGCCAGAGGGCCACGTGGCAGCTTCCCGTTGGCTGGGCGCGGCGGCGCGAACCCGTCCGGCCGGGGCGGACGTGTCCGGCGGCGCGGAGAGGGATTTTCTAGGGTTTCGGGGGAAATATCCGCGAATTTAGAAGGGGGAGGCACATTTATAGGTAGAGGGAGCTAGGAGTGTCCAAATGAGGAGCGGTTTTCGGCCACGCGATCGTGATCGAACGACCGAAAGCATGGAGAGGAGTTAGGTGGGTTTTGGGCCAGTTTGGAAAGGGAGTTGGGCTGCAAAGAGAAGGGGCTTTTGCGGTTACCCGGTTAACCGTTGGAGTACCAAACGACCTCCAAATGGCATGAAACTTGACAGGCGGTCTACCGGTGCTATACCAAGGCCGCTTGGCAAGACTCGGGTCATTCCGAGAAATTTTAACACCCGCACACAATGAGAGACAAAAGAGGAACGCCGGAGGACATAGGAGCGTCGGATCGCGAAACGGACAACGGGGAAAATGCTTGGATGCATGAGACGAGCATGTATGCAAAATGAAATGCACATGATGACATGATAAAATGCAACACGCAAGCAAATGACATGGCAACAAAGACGAATAACTGACAGACACCTGGCGCATCGGAACCGGGGCGTTACAACACTCCTCCACTAACAAGAGATCTCCTCCCGAGATCTTAGGACCGAGATGGAAGGGAAAAAGGGATGAGGTGAAACAAGAACTCAAGAGAAGAAGAAAATAATCGAGAGCACTCGAGAAGAAGAGAGGAACGACAAGAACGATGAGAATCAAGAGCTCACGGACTCAGATAGACTATGAAAGCACTCTGGTTGAAAATGGAAAGAATAGAACATGAACTAGAGAGGATGGAATGATACTTGATGAACTCTTGCAGGATAAATTAAATCATGAAGAGCCACCATGAAGAACTCAAGGAAATTGCATGACAAGATAAGCATAGCATCATCAAGAAGACATGTTTGTCTAACAAACCAAGTCAAGAACAAGTCCATAGCATGCAAGGATCAACTATAGCAAGCTTGGCCAAATTGAATAACATGTAAACAATCTGCCAGGAAACATTTGAAGCAAAAGTAGAGCACTCAAATGACATGCTAGACTACTCCATAATTTCAACAAAGGGCATGAATGGATAGAAAATAACCTATTGTTCAAAACACCCTTACTGAAGTATCTCAAAATATGCATGGATATCTCTGTAGCAACAAGTTTACATGGCATCAAAATAACAGCAGAACAGGGACTAAAATCAGCATTAATACGAAGCCTAGTTTGCATGCTTGTGCTAGTCACCACATTGATCACAAAAATACATGGTAAGCAGCTCTGTAAAGAAGACATAGCCCAGTTCAAAACACATGTAGGAATCAATCTCATAGGATGCACACATCAACCATGGCAAAAATAACAAAAGAGCTCGTTCTGATAACACACTGCAGAAAACATCATGAAGCACTCTTACAACGATGATTCAGGCATCTAGATGACCTCAAATGAGTATGATGCAATGGAATGAAATGATGTACTCGTTGAGACGAACAATTTCACATATTACACGCACGAAACGGAGCTACGGATGCAGAGATACGATGGCATGAACATGTCATGAAATTTACAAAAATCTGGGACTTGGGATTTTCGGGGTCAACCTTAGGCAGTTCGAGATCTGGATCTGGTGCGATCCACGAGGATGGCCGGCCTCGGGCCGGACTCCGGGGGCGAGGGAGGAGGCCGGG
>NC_057804.1:484056212-484062660 GCF_018294505.1 Triticum aestivum | reverse complement strand
TTGAGAGAGAGAGAGAGAGATGGAGTCTGTGTGTGTGTGTGATGGAGTCTTAGTGTGTGTGTGATAGAGTCTTTGTGTGTGTGATGGAGTCTTAGTGTGTGTGTGTGTGTGATGGAGTCTTAGTGTATGTGTGTGTGTGTGGGTGGGTGTGTGTGTGTGTGTGTGTGTGACGCGGGGTCTTCAGTGGCGGATGCAATTTAAGTGTGTGTGGCTTCATCATAGAGAGGTGATGTGTATGGCATAGGCCACCAACGATGGGGTGCGACAGAGGAAAGGCCCGTAGAGAGGGAAGAGAAGGTGTGTGCGTGTGAGAGGAGTCGACATCGAGAGAACGTGTTTGTTCGAGAGACACCAAGGAAGACTACTATATATTGATGGTGCATGTAGGCGGGAATTAAATGAAGGGATGGTCTTATTGGTTTCGGAGATATAGGGAAAGAGTGAGAAGGGGGTAGCTAGAAGGAGATTGTTAAGTGTGAGTGTGTGTTTTACCCATCCAGGCAGAAGTTATGTGCACACAAGAAGAGAATGATTCGATATGGCGTTAGGGTTGAGGGTAATTAACTACGTATGGAGACATAGAGACCTTGAACATGCATGTGCGAGAGGTATACACTTATACATGGGATGTGTGTGTGTGCGCGCGCATGATCGAGATAAAAGAAAGAAGACATAAGTTATAAGATCAATGACATGGGAGAGACGGATCGGTATGACAATATGCATGCCTGTGAGAGTGCAGGGAAGAAAACTCGACAATTGAGCATGTGTTTTTGTCTTTAAGAGATAGTGGCGTGGGCTGGAACATGCATCTATGGCGAGTAGAGGGAGTGAGACACAACGATTTGCAAAAGAGATCAACCTATAAATGCATGTATGGAGATACATATATAGTGTGGGTGATAGGAAGCAAGACTGCATGCGAGAAACAAATGTTGACGGAGAAACTACAGATAGATACAGATATGGAGATGCTAGCTAGAGGGACATCTGCTAGTTTGAGTGTTTGAGATGACCGCCGGGTGGTTCAGAGGGTGAAGTTACGTGTGTGAGAGAGAAAGATAATAAGAGGGCACTTGACTGCATGTAGAGAGAAACATATGTAGTGTGCGTGATAGGAAGCAAGAGTGAGGGCGAGAAAGAAGGTTGATGGAGAAACAGATAAATAGAAAGATAAAGATGCTAGCTAGTGTGCGTTAGAGATAGGAGTCGAGTGGATCAGAAGGCTGAGTTATGTGTGTGGGTGTGAGAGATAGAGAGAGGGTGCATGTGAGTCACATACAAACAAATATCAGAGAGAAATGAGATCCCGAGAGACAGAGTTTTGTGTTTGCGAGAGAGAAAGATATTTCACAACAAGAGTGATAGCTAGAGAGACATATGAGGGAACGCAAGATATCTCTAGGGAGAGAGAGTGTGTGTGAGCGACATACAAGAGAACGATGGAGAAATATGAGACCCTCGGAGACAGAGTTTGTGTTTGTGTGTGAGAAAGAGATATTTAAGAGGAAGAGTCGTAGCTTCTCATACCTAAGGAGCAAAAGACATTTCTGTGTGAGAGAGGGTGTGCGAGTGGCACACAGGGAAATAGTAGAGAGAAATGAGACCCCGGGAGACAAAGTTTTGTGTTTCTGTGAGAGAAAGAGATTCCACATGGAGAATCATAATTAGAGACACATAGCAGGGAGCGAGATATACTTAGAGAGAGATAGAGTGATGAAGGTCGAGGGAGAGAGTAGCCTCAGTGTGTTATGAAGATAAAAGATCATTGTCGACATACGGGTAGCACGAGAGATACCCAAGAGACGATGAACACGTATAGGTCTAGAGAGATACTCCTATATAAGCATGAGTGATAGCTATATGAGACGAATATCTGGATTAAAGGGGATTCAAATATTTAAACTCGAGATCACTACATCGATAATATCATGACGCAAATTGGTGTATCAAACATGCATATTCATTTGAATTTGGGGACACGTGTAATGTCATATAGTTTATCAATATTGGTGATCCATAGATTCTTTAATTAGAAACAATGCATGGTTTGTATGCAATTAATGTCTAAACGGGATTACACTGTATGTTGCGTGTGTGAAACACATTATACATGTTTCAGAAGTAAAAAAATGCATGAAACACACATTAATTGGAGACAGTTAGCGAGGAATGCATACATTGGATTTCAACATAAAGTGGTTTCAAATATTTGAAAATCCAAATAGATGGATACAGCCTTATGAATCTGAGATCATGCCATTTGTAAACCATATTTATGTATAAAGGGTGTTGTGCTTTTGAAAGTATATATAAAAAATGATGTATATGGAATTTTATTCCAATGGAAAATGGATTTTTCCCATAAAAAAATAGAATACAAATGGGATTCAAATTGAGTTGGCACGGTAAACATGCACTCTGGAAAATTTGAACAAAGCAGGGAAAGTCGTAGTAACCGCCCGAAACCAAAATCTGTGAGATGGTCCTTTCAAAAAAAATCTGCGAGATGGAAATTAGTACTGCCTATCCCTGCCACGCAAAGCCTATCGGCTCGATTTCTATAGGTTTCGATAGGGGTAGGTTTGTAATTTCACTCAAACGTGACATAACCGCCTCTCACCCGGATTCATACTTGGTGGGTGCCAAAACACAGTTTCTCCTCGGCCGAAATCGACTCCCTCCCCGATTCATACATGGTAAACAAACTCTCATCGGCAAATATTTGGTTTATGCGAGATTACCGTCCTATCCCCAACCGACTAATATTGTTGTGATGTAGGAAATTTGAAACGGGGGCTAAGTTTGTAAATTTGCTCGCATTTGAGACAAGCGCGCCCTGAAGACATGGTTCCCCCTTCCTCTCTCCCTCCATTTCCACATTTGTACTCCGTGGGCGCCAAAACACCCTCTCGACCACAGCCTCCTCCATCTGCCAGCCCATCCACCGCCGTCCTCCTCCACCATGCTAGAGTTGATACCCCGATGCCGTCGTCCATTACAAGAGATCAACCTCTCTCATCCACGGCTTCGGACTGGGATCCTTGCATCCCGTCCTCTCGCTTCATCCCCGCCGGCGCTGCTCTTATGACTGTCTCGTCCATCGGGCCCTGCCGCCACCGTCTACCCTCCTAGATATGCTTCCACGCTGCCGACAGCCATCGCTACCGCATCACCGTCAAATTCTCAGCAGATGCATACACGGCGCCACACTAGAGGCGGTACTCTTTCGTATCTGCTCAACTTATTTATCGCAACAAGAAAATAGATCACCACTACTTTACTCTGATTTCTTGTCCATCACTTACTTGCTAGTTGAAAGCAAACATTGATTGCAAAGTTGCCTTTGTCCGGTTTGCACCTTCAGATCCGCCATGGCACGCTCAACACTATACTCACAATGCTTATAGTTTTCCCCTTTTATATTCCACTCTAGTTAAATCACAGTAGACTAAATTTCAAAATTGGGTCAGTCAATTTTTCAGAGCTCGTCGGAGTTCGCGGGTGCGAAGGAAGGGGCTCGGGTGGGGATGGTGGTTGTGGGGGCGGTGGTGGGGCCTCACCGAACGAAGAAAACTCGACGCGGGTGGGGGTAGGGTGGGGTGGGGGTAGCGGAGGAACACTGGCGGTGGGGGCCGATGGTCCGGTCGGCGGCCCGTGTGGTATTCTGTATGGGAAGAATCAGAGACGAGGAAGAAGAAGGGTTAGGAGACGTAGGATCTTCATCCAACCGCCTGAAATGGTCGACTGACCCAAATGACAAAAGTCGCGCGACTTGCATGCAGACATGCCTTTATATTTAGTACCATCATCATACATGCTTAGCACTGCTCCTGAATCCATCAAGCTAAACAGCGTGCCACTCATAATTCCAAACTTGTTGCTCAAATACGAATCTGATATGATGTTGATATTACTAAAACAGATAACATTAATTGGTCAGCTAATGTTCCTACTTTACTTTAGAAAAGCACGTGCACCACATATAGAGAGACAGCAGGGAGTTGTGTTCTTAATGCGCTCTGGTTCTTCATGTGTCGGCACTGCGTAATGAACATTTTTTATTATCCAAAATCTGCTTGCTCTTCTTTAGCATGTTCCTCTTCTGTTCTTCTTTAATAAGTACTCTCTCTATTCCTAAATACAAGTATTTGTATAGATTCCACCATGGACTACATATGGAGAAAAATGAGTGAATCTACACTCTAAAATGTATCTGGATACACCTGTATGTGATCCATAGTGGAAATCTCTACAAAGACTTATATTTTGGAACGGAGGGAGTATGATAGTAGTACAGTATGTTCCTTGTAGTGAAGATGAGCAGGGACATTTGCAGTGTAGAGGTCTATACGGTCGGTTGTGATGGACACCTCGACCTCTTCGGGCCTCTTTGATTCGTAGGATTTTGTAAACATAGGAATAGGATTCGTAGTGGCCTGCCCACTTGAATCCTATAAGAAAGCAAGGAAATGAGGGGAGTTGTGTCGCCTTTGATAGTTACACTGATATTAACAGTGCCGCACCATCAGTTGAAGAGAGCTGGTATCCGAAGCCTTTCTAGCCATACCGGCAATACTAGCACATATATTCCAGCAAGTTCCACTTTGCTGATTTTACTCTGATGATTACGGTTTTCTCATTATATCTACACTATGATCTGTGTAGCTGCTTTGTGTTGCACTAGCAGCAGTCTACTCTTGAAGCTAAACACTGCAATGACTTACAAAATTGGCACCAAGGCATTGAGTGCCATTCTGGATACAATGAAACTCATACGCTCCGCACCTGTTGATTCTTGTTCAGAATATGATCATAATGACTATTCTAACCTCGAGGAGTCAAAGGCAGATGGCATGTCCTGTTCACCCATCAAGGTGCCTGTTCTAATTTGGCAAGATTTTATTGATTGCGCGTATCTTGCATATGTTTCTTGCATTTCTTCTACTTTGTTGCACCGCCATCTTCTTAGTTTACTCATCATATATGTCGAGATGCCATGCCCATCCATTATCAATCAATACATATTCCATCTGTCATCATACCATGTTTTTTCACTCAAATGTTGTTCTTGTGCATTAGACATCAAAAAGGAGGAGGGTGATTGCCGAACCCGAAGGAGCACCAGCAAAGTCCTTGAAAAACGTGGTGGTGCCGGAGAAATCAGACAGCACCCCACTTATATTGGTTGTACAATCAGTGACACAAAACATAGGACCGACTCCAGAAGACTGTACCCATACTTCACTGGCCACACCACTAGCCCCACCACACAGGACCTGCACTACAGCAAAAGGTATGCCGATTTCAGTTGCCATAGCACCAGCCGTACCACAAAAAAATCCCACTCCAGCAAAAAGTACAGCAAGTCCACCGGCCGAAGACCTATCCCAACTATAGAGGCGGCCAATTCCTGCAGATTGGAACCCCATTCTAGTTATTCCTAGTTTAAAAGACAATGCTTTCAACGTTGTAAGGGACTACATGCATATATTCCCATCATGGGAAGATTATAGTGAAGACAAACACCATTTTCACATCTTCATGTCCCACTTATGTGTAAGTGCTATTATTCATGGTGATTATTTTCTTGTTTTCTGCTGATCGAACACATCAATGATTTACATTACATTGTTGTAAGTAGGCGAGGGTCAATCTGGATAGTCATGACGCACAAAGCTTGCTTGCACTTTTCAAGGAAGCATTGCAGCAGTATCGGTGTTACCTGAGGAAATCACACTTTGATGGCAAGTCTATAAACAAATTTCCGATAAAGTCTCTTGTGCTAAATTTAGAAGACATTGAATGGAAAAACCTTGTTATGCACTGGTCTCTATTTCCTAGGATGAGGTACAGTCTATGAAATCACATGACAATTTGAACTTCTACTTTTCCGCATGTGCCTGACAAATCTTTTTTGTAGGAAATCTACTTGAAGAAGAATTCCAGTTTGAAAAGAACGACAGGATATCGCAAATATGATGCCCGCTGCTTTGCTCTTGTTAGTACATGTTGTCTTGTATCACTGTACTTGCATACATACCTGGTTCATTATGTGACAGCAGTATGTATGATAGCTTGCTTATCAATTGTTCGCTCCAAATTATCTGATCTATATGAATGGTTACATTAGTGTAAAATATATCCAATGCCAATGAATTTTTTTAGCTCTGCATTGTTTTTGTAAGTACTTGTTGCCCTTTATAAGTGTACTTATATTGACAGGTAGTTGTTCATGTACCATCACTCTGCACCTTATTTTCCTTTGCCCTCCATTTTCTACACATCAGATCTATATTTACTCTTACCATAAGGTTGGATAAGACCAATGGTACTGTAGAAGTTTAGCTCTGCATTGCTCTTGGCTGTACTTTTTGCCTGTATCGTTGTACTTATATTTATAGCTAGGTTATGTAGCATCACTCTTCATCTTATCTTAAATATTCTC
>NC_057804.1:484017757-484056202 GCF_018294505.1 Triticum aestivum | reverse complement strand
CAGCATGGACAAGGGCTTTATAGAGCCTGTCTTCACCAATAATGTAAGTTTGTCCTTCTCAAGCCTTCAAACTTTGTTGTGTATATTTGGTTAGGCATGACTGCAATAGCTGTTTATTTTTGTTGTTTGCATCAAATTGCATGTTTAAAGTTTATTATGTAGTTCATAAACAAAAGTTTGTCCTTCTCAGTTTAAGTTTTCAGTTGTACAACCAAGTTCCTTCTTCATACCATGTAAATTAAACTATATAGAGCAAGTGATCTTCCTTTGCAATGCATGTATGCTTCTGTTCTTGATCAGTAATCCAGTGGTGTGGTGAACCTACCCACTACAGCACAATGCCATATTCTGCAATGTCTTAACTATGAACCATGTCATATCATTCTACTATTATTTAAACCGTCTCTTTATTTTCCAATCTGAAATAGGATAAATTGACAGCACACTTATCATTGATAGTTATGAGTTCTTGATCTGTAATCCAATGGTGTTGTGAAGCTGCCAACTCCTTGACAATCTCATTTCCTGCCATGTCTTGACCTGAACAACACAATATTGTTAATGCTATTTTAAAGTGAGTCACATTATTCATCAGCAAGAAATGTGATGAATTGTCAGCACTAATACTTGTATGTGCAAAACATGTCATCTGTCTTCTTGTTTATCTTTCAGAGTGAGGAGGATGTAAGTGTCAAACAAGCGCAGTCTCATCAGCTTGCTCAGCTGCTTGCGCTGCAGCTCCTAAGTAGGGCTAACCTTTCTAGAACTCTATTGAAGTGCTGCCGGTTTTGTATATTATTTTGTCGGCGTGTTTATTTGCACTGGTGGCAATCATTGATGCCCAGTGTATGTAATCTGATGTCTGCTTGTGCTTTATTATCATAGTGGCGAACTTTGATGCCCTGTGGATGTAATATGCCGTAATTTCTTTATTGTATAGTCTAGGTTTTTTCTTATTCACGATGTTGTAGTTATTTTACAGTATATATATATATATCCTGTCTTCGCAGTAAATCGGCCAAACTGTGAAATTACGGTACATAATCGGGCCGTCATGCAAATCACTATGTATGATCCGCATCATGGGCCCCGTCATCTTGGCCTGTTAACAGGCCTAAATGCAAACTAGCCCACTAGTAGATTCGGGCCTTTAATAGGCCGAGTAAACCGTCGGCCCTATTTTCGCAAGAAAACTCAATGGGCTTTTAGGAGGCTAAAAAGTAGGTTGGGCCTGAAACATGCCGAACAACTCACGGGCCGGCAGCAGGCCGAAATAGACCAGGGCCCATGATTGTACCAATCACATCACAGGCTTTTAACAGGCCAAAATTGTCTCGGTCCTTGTTTGTCCGGATGCAAACCGGGCGGTAGTTAGGCACAACTATATGACGGGCTTTTAACATGTCGAAACTATTATCAGGCCAAATTACTAAATGGGCCTTTAGCAAGTGGGCCCAAAAGCATAGCGTCCAGTTCACGGGCCGAATCTGATATGTGCCATAATTTAGCCCAAAGCCTCTTAAAGGGTCGGACCTGATCTGGGTCGTAAATTGGCCCAGAACATGGTAGGCTTTTAACGGGCCGGATCTCATATGGGCCTTTATTAGGCCCGGAACGTGGGAGGCTGTTAATGAACCGGATCAAATATGAGTCGGCATTTGGCCCAAAACATGGCATCCTGTTAATGGGCCAGCCCACTAGTGTCCTCAAAATCTTGTGGGCCTTCAGCTGGGCCGGCCCATTATGGTCGGTGAAATCTCGTGGCCCTTTAGCTAGGCCGGCCCATTATGGTCCATAAAATCTTGTGGGCCTTTAGCCAGGCCGGCCCATTATTGTCCGCAAAATCTCGTGGGCCTTTAGCTGGGCCGGCCCATTATGGCCGCAAAATCTTGTGGGCCTTTAGCTAGGCCGACCCATTATGGTCCACAAAATCTCGTGGGCCTTTAGCTGGGCCGGCCTGTTATGGTCCGCAAAATCTTGTGGGCCTTTAGTTGGGCTGGCCCATTTAAACTTTATGGGCCACTTTTGGGCCGGTCCATGTGTCAACATATCATAGGCGCATCTCGCCCATTGGATGAGTGACACATGTGCCAATGCGGAGCTGACACGCGTTTCCTCCAGCCAATGATGATTTTGCACGTGGAAAATCCCCATTTGTCTGGGTTGTTAACGGGTTATCAGATCCAAAACAAGACCCGATAGCTTAACGGCGTTCCGTTACGGTGGATGCCACGTGTCGGTCACCCTTGACGAAAGCACTTCTATGACGCGTGATTTATCGTCATGGAAGTGGACACTTCCATGATGATAATTTTGGTAATGTCATGGAACACTTCTACGACAGCATAGGTATGACATATTGATTCTGTCATAAAATCGTCATGGATGTACATGCATGACAGAAAACGTGACCTACTGTGACAAACACGTATCATCATGGAAGTTTTTTTTGTAGTGGAAGCTTATGAGGGATGCCATAAGGACTAGGTCTGCTCCATCTAAGCCCAAGTTAGCCCCCAAGCCTTCAGCTCAATCTCAATCCCCCAAGCCATCTGCACCTAAGAGATCAACTAGGAATATCTCTGCTGCTGAAAAGAACAAGGCCCCAGTGCCTGAAGCTCAAGAAGAAGAAGAGTCACAAGTGCTTAGAAAGCTGAAGCCCAAGATCCCAGATCATAGTGATGATCATCATGTGGCAGAGAACATGAAAGAGAGGAAGGATGCTGGCCTGAGACTATGGAGACAGGCAGATCCATATGCCACTAGGAGAAAAACTGCTATGGACTACTGCTTTCGCACCAAGGAACAACAAGATTTCTATAAGACTGTCCTATTGGACAAGAAGCCCATTATTTGTGATATGAAATGGGTTGACTGGAGATACATTGATGATAATGAAGGTTACTTCCCAGGTGTGCATGAGAGCTTTAGATCGAATGGTGTTGACAAGTTTGTTGGTCATAAGTTGTCTAAGTGGAATGATGAGATGATAATGCAATTCTACTCCACTGCTCACTTCTACCCTGATGGAAAGATTGTATGGATGACTGAAGGAACAAGATATCAATCTACTATCTTAGAATGGGCCAAGCTGATCAATGCCTCAGAAGAAGGGGAAGATTACATTGATGTATATGCTAAGCCTAGAAAGGATCACAACTCCATGGCTAACATGTACAAGTCAATTCCTGACAAAGCCTTGGAAACTCACAAGCTTGGATCTATATACTATCTGTTGTCTGGCTTGACCACAATGAACACTATATTGAGGCACACTCTTTTGCCCAAGTCAGGAGATCATAGAATGATCAGTGGTCACTCAATCAATTTTCTTCACTTATTTGATGTGCCACAGAAGTTCAAGGTGATGAGCTTGATTGTAGAAATTGTGAAGAGAACAGCTACTGATTGGAAGATATCTTGTGGATATGCCCCTCATATTCAAATGTTGATCAATTCCAAGATGGGAATCGGGACATAACTTCTTGACAAAGAGCATCTTCCCCTGAGGCCAGAGTTTGAGGACAAAGAGGTTGTCATGGATGCATCCCATCCTACATGTGCAGAAGCCCGGGATAATAGAGAGAAAGCAAAGGCTGCAAAAGCAGCGAGTGCACTAGATGCCTCCACAGTAATGCTTAAGACCAAGAAAGATCAACTCAATTATCTGCTTGAGGCTACAGTGAGAATTGAGAAGGGCTTGGCCACCCTGACACAAAATCAGGAAAGTCTTGAGAGGATCATTGAGACAAAATTTCATGACCTAGATGTGAAGGTCACTAAGATATAGACTATTGTGGAGAAGCTCCAAGAAGATGTTGAGGACAGGGAGGATAGACCAACTACAGATACTTTCTAGAGAGTGCCAAGGGCACAAAAGTCATCAACATTCAGTAGTGCTAGTTGTCAGAGACTCTAGGACTACTACTTCAGCACCTGTGGAAACTACCACAATTGTACCTCCAGTGTCAACCCCTCCAGCTCCATAGATTTTTGTCGAAGCATTTGGAGATGCCCTCCTCTCCACGCCGTCTATGCACACTAGAGTGACAAGCCAGAATACCCCTTCAGGAGCTCCTGGAGATCGTGCCTAGAGTGTCGCATAACATTATATGTTTTCGAGCTTTTTGGTAACTTGTTGCCAAAGGGGGAGAAAATATATATATCATAGGCTTCGAGAGAGATAGTGTCTTGCTCTTTTGTTGGTTTTATTTGCTTCTCTTGATACTTTGGTCCTTTGGTTGTTTGTTTCCTATGCTACAATTTGTGTTATGCTCGTGAGATACTTATGTGATCATGTGTTTGATCATACCTTACTTAATGTGTGCTTGCATGCTTATATCATGAAATTGTGTATGATCAGTCACTTGTGCCCTTGGTGATGAGTGCATTTTATTTAACTCTTATCATTTTGAGCGCTCCACCAAGATGTATGTGACATGGAAGAGTGACCAATGTTCCTAACCGATTGCACATTTGCATTCAAAATAAAAAAATTCAATAATGCACAAATATAGGGGGAGATCTTGCTTATCACATACTTCTCAAAGCGACGATGTATTTCATTCATATTATCATTTGTCGAAGCTTTGATCAATATGTTGTAATCAATTACCAAAAAGGGGGAGATTGAAAAAGCAACTAATCCCCGGGTGGTTCTGGTAATTCATAAAAACATATAACTCATTGAACTAATATCCATTCAAGTTAAATATTTCAGAAAGTTCAATGATTGGCATGGCATGGACTAGAGATGTGGACCCCTCAAAATGCTAAGGACAAAGATTGGCAAAAGCTCAAGACTCTTCATTTCTATTTTAGTGATCCAAGACCACATTGAGTCCATAGGAAAGCCAATACTATTAAAAGGGGATGAGGTGTTGCTTAATGGTCTACTTGCTCAAAGTGCTTAGTGATATAGCTTGAAAACCCTCAGCCACTTTCTCTTCCAAATATGTCCAAAACTCAAAGTCAAACTTGGCCCCATCAAAATGATCCATCTGGCGCCACCGTATTCATTTGACATAGCCACTGCCAAAAACCCTAGCAATTCGGTTACACCGATATGGATCTCGGTCTCACCGAGATGGCCCTGCAAACTCTGTGTTTCCCTTCTTAACATTTCGGTCTCACCGAAATGAGCGATCGGTCCCACCGAGTTTGCTTGACCAACTCTCTTTTTGGTCTTTTCTAAAATCAGTATCACTGTTTTCAAGCAATCGGCTTCACTGAGATGAGGTTTTGACATAGCCTTAGCACATCGGTCACGCCGAGTTGTTCCAGTCGGTCTCACTGAGATTCCTAATGTTCACATTTTGAACTGAATTGGTCTGACCGAATTTTCTATTCGGTCTGACCGAGTAGGGTCCAAAGTGTGTAACGGTTGGATTTTGTGTGGAGGCTGTATATACCCCTCCACCCCCTTCTCCATTTGAGAGAGAGCCATCAGAACGTGCCTACACTTCCACTACTCATTTTCTAAGAGAGAACCACCTACTCATGTGTTGGGACCAAGATATACCAATCCTACCATAAGAATCTTGATCTCTAGCCTTCCCCAAGTTGCTTTCCACTCAAATCTTCTTTCCACCATATCCAAATCTGTGTGAGAGAGAGTTTAGTGTTGGGGAGACTATCATTTGAAGCACAAGAGCAAGGAGTTCATCATCAACACACTATTTATTACCTTTTGGAGAGTGGTGTCTCCTAGATTGGTTAGATATCGCTCGGGAGCCTCCGACCAGATTGTGGATTTGAACCAAGAAGTTTGTAAGGGCAAGGAGTTCGCCTACTTCGTGAAGATCTACCCGAGTGAGGCAAGTCCTTCATGGGCGATGGCCATGGTAGGATAGACAAGGTTGCTTCTTCGTGGACCCTTCGTGGGTGGAGCCCTCCGTGGACTCGCACAGCCATTACCCTTCGTGGGTTGAAGTCTCCATCAATGTGACGTACAATAGCACCACCTATCGAAACCATGCCAAAAATATCCGTGTCTACATTGCGTTTTCCCTCTCCAAACCCTTCCCTTTACCTTCATATGCAATGTTTTACTTTCCGCTACTACACTCTTAGAATTGCATGTGTAGGTTGATTGCTTGACTTGTACTAGTTGCTAAAATCTGCCAACAATTAAAACTGGGAAAAGGTTCTATTTTTATTTGGTCAAGTAGTCTAATCACCCCCCCCCCTCTAGACCTACTTTCGACCCTACACTACTGTTGTGTAACCTGCAACAATCACTTTTCACAAGACACGTTTAACTTGGGAGACTGATATAGTTTACATCTCACACTATTTTCTAGCTTGTACTACTAATTTTTTGAAATGGCACTAATGACAAGACAATTTTAACTTGGTAGAGTGATATTCGTTGTGTTTTACATATGGTGTCTAGATTGTATTGCTTCTAATTTGTTGAAATGCCTCCTGCTTAGTTTACACATCATAGTTATGAATATGCAATGTTGTGAATATGCAATGGCACTAATGACGAGAGACCTTTAACTTGGTAGTGTGATGTTATTTGCATCTTGCATATGATTTATTTCTTGTACAGCTTCACATTTGTTTAAAGTCCAGTTATGATGAGACACTGTTAAATTGGTAGAGCGATATTTGTAGCATATTTCATATGGTGTCTACCTTCCATTGCATTGCTTCTATTTTATTGAAATGCCTTCTGCTTAGTTTACACATCATAGTTCTGATTATCTCATGCAGTCTTGTTTTTCACACATATTACATTCTCCTATCATGCGGTTGTCTAACATCAAAGTTCGGTTCGTCTATATCACGCATCAATTTGTTCTGAAGAACTAAATTTGTATTCCTTTTTCTTGTCAGCTTGACTTGACATGGCACGGAGAAGGAGGAAGGAACACAGAATGGCAGGGGATGGTGTTAGTACTCAGGACGCACGGAAACAGAAGCAGAAGAATTATGCAGATTCTGCTGGTACTGATGGTGCAATAGAAGGTCAAAGCCCATCGGAAACTTGTACAAACACGGTATACCGTGCTACACCAGCTGCAAAACAATCCAAATAGAAACTAATAGCTGCCACCAAACAAGCAGCGACAGCCCTAGTTGTTGCAACACCTTCCACAGTACCAACAGCTGCACGAGTTACTCGTTTGTCAACTCAGCTAGCGGCAAGTTCTCAAGCTCCCTTTCCACCTGACACTACTTCCGAATCACTCTTGACATAAGACGAGTTGGCAAGATCAAATGAACCTTGTGAGCTTCAATAGAAAGAAGGTAGTTGCTGGAGTCAAGTTACAATTGCATGCTTCTTTATCTGTAGTCTCACAGTTTGATGTACATTAACACTTCCGATGTTCGTTGTTGGACTAGCACCTAGGCGCAAAAGGAAACATACATCATGGATAATGGTCGATAGGTTAACTAAATCTAGAGGAGGAAGAATGGAGATCCGCTTTGAGGCAGGTTTAAAAAGGCCATGTGCTGCTATAGAGTTAGCCAAGTTAGTACCAGAGGCAGTGGTTGCCATTAGGTGTCATGCACGTATCCTCCCAACATGGATTCAGTGCAGAAATGACAAAGACGAAATCTAGTTCAACACCTTCCTCGACCATTTATCTGTAAGTATGGTTATGTATGGAAATTAGTAATATCGTCTTGCTCTATCCATTACTTTCTAGGTTGCTGGTAATGAGACTCCCATAATTTTCAATAGGTAAGGTTCAAGTTGGATAGCCAAGATGATGCAACCAGACAAGCATGCACCCATGTTTACAAGTCTGCTCTGCGACAGTATCGGTATAACTTGAGGACAACTCACTTTGAAGGCAAGGCTAACAGTGAAATTGCCCAAACGTCTCCAGTGGAAAATATATCGGATGAAGACTGGAGAGGCCTCGTTAAACACTTGTATGATCCAAAGTATTGATTACCTTATATATATGTGATCAGATCACATGTTGAACTCCTACTTACACATGTGCCTCACAAATCTATCTTCTTGTAGGTGAACTGTTCAAAGAACAAGGCCAACCGTACGAAAGTGAAATTCCACCAGACAACGGGACCTCATAGCTATATTACACACTATGAGGCTCTTGTAATTAGTTGTTGTTTCACTCTTTTAGTTGTGCCATATTATCATATCTATATTGACTTGTTCCAAATGTAGAGGAAAGCCCGCAAGGACCAAAAAGTACCTGAACCAAACACTATGGAAATCCTCAAGGACTATCACACTAGCAAGACGAAGGGCATGACTACACCAGTCAAAGTTGTTGTTGTAAATCCTTAATCCTCATGCCTTTTAACTACTACTTACTCTGACTTGTGCATTAAACTGCACGATTTGCATCCAATGTCCATTACTCTTTTCAATTGTATACACAATTGTCTTAGCATATCATTGCACCTTACAATGTTTAAAAGAGAGGAGTGATGTTCCTTTGATCTTTATTATAATCTAGTTCCTTGCTGGACTTGTCTACACAATGTTACAATTGCCTATTTGTCTATTCTTAGTTGTTTTGTGATATGAATGATGTCATACTATGCTTACCATATTATAAACTTTGTCCCTTTATCCTTATTTGTCAATACAATGTGAAGAAATAGACAATATATTAGCCATGGTACATGGTCATATGTTTGGAACCTGGTTTTATTATGTACTTTTCAGTAAAATACAACTAATATTTTACACGGGTTCACCAGAACAAGTTCTGTATATAGACCAAAGCTATTTTTTTGGTTTTTCTGCCTCCTTAATATCTTCTGTTCTGGTACTACTAATGTAAAAAGTCAACTTTTCAGAAAGATATGGAACAAATGGTGGAAGCGCCACCTTCTCAAGGTGACGAGGCAACTATAACCGCAATGTTACCTCTTGCTGCAGTGGGTCAGTACATGTCCACTAGGAGTGCTGTTGGGGATATTACTACTAGGTATGAACCGGCCTACCTGGGCCGGGTTAACTTCATTAGTAGTATAAAGGTGATTAAGCAGATGAAGGCCCAAGGCCTGTAGTCGGTTTAGAACTTGTAGCCGTAAACCGGCTTGATATGTAAACTTGCATTGTAAGTTAGGAATAGAGAGAGACCAACCGGGATACGAGTATGAACCGGTGTGGGACTCTGTGGACCGACGGGCGTCACCCGTGTATATAAGGGGACGACCCGGCGGCGGTTCAAGGACGGACAACAACAACTCGAGCCTAGGCGAAGCTTGTTTGCTCCCTAGCCATCGAAACCACATCAATTCCATCACAACTAGACGTAGGATTTTACCTTCATCGAAGGGGCCGAACTAGTATAAACCCTTGTGTCTTTGTGTTCGCTTTAACCCCTTCAAGTTAACCCGTAGCGATGGCTCCACGACTAAGTCCTTTCACAAGGACATCTGCCATGACAAATCCACGACAGTTGGCGCCCACCGTGGGGCTATCGCACGATGGTTTGATGATCTTGGAGGGCAAGCTCAAAGGACTCGAAGGCTATGCTGTGGGCCGGATGACCAAGAGTCGTCGCAGCAAGCTCTACATCAACGATGCAGGATGGGTCCCGAAGCCGGCTCGATCGAGTACGGGTACCGGGTCCCCTTTGGTGGCATACATGTTTTTATCGGCAAGATTGGTGAGCCTGGGCCTGAGCCGTACATCCGCACCGACCTCGTCGAGACGGCTCAGCGTGCGAGATCTACCCAGGTTAAACCAGCCGTGAAGCGTGCCTTCGTGGGAGTCATCCACGGAGGAGAGCATGGGGAGGAGTCAGAATACGGTAGCGAGACCGTCGTCTATTCCGGCGATGAGTCCTCAACCGGAGAGACCGAATCATTGTACCAGTTGCAAGACGACCAGATTAGGGGCTGTTCCGATGGCGATAGTATTCCGGACCCCCTGAGCAGATCAACCGGGTTGGGATATTCATGGCCGGTACGCAGGCGGCGAATCACTCCTCGACCGCAGCAGCAATGTTCTCCGGATCAGCAGCGGCAGCAGCAGCAGGGGCAGGAGGCCTTGTGCGCCCACCGGTTCAAGTTCTGTCTGACCTGTTTGATGCACTAGTTGTGCTTATGGCAGAGGCCAATCCGGCGGATCAGGAGGCCCATGATGCAGAGGTTGCAAAGGTGAGAGAGAAGATCACACAAGCCAAAGCCGACCTGGCAGCAGAGAAGGACAGGATGGTCGTAGAGCGGGCCGCTTTGGACGCCCAGGCCTATAAGCTCATGCTCGACCAGAACGCATCACAGGAAGTCTTGAAGCGGAAGCACAGATCACGCCTGCCGTTAGGGTTCGACCCTCGAAATCTCTTTCACACTCCGGGAGCTGGAACCAGTAATCCGCCGGGGCACCTAGAGGTAAACCGGGTCGAGGCACCAGGGCCAAGAGCGACGGTCCAACCCCGCCTGATGGAACCTCCTCGGCAGAACATTGTGATTCCTCCGCCGGTCTAGACACCTCCGGGTCATTATTCTAATCCTATGGACAATCTTGTCGCAGCTGCTGCGTGATTAGAAGCTATCCCGGTCGAAGGAGACTCTCCACAAGCAATAGAGACGCGTCGGGTTAAGGAACTTCTTTGGACCACTTTGATTCAACAGGAGGCATATTCATACAGCCGCGATCGGATTCATTCCACACCTCGTCCAAGCCGGAGCTATAGTAGGTGCCTGGATGAACCGGCCATATCAAGCAATGCGCGGGGCCGTGAAGAGGCATGTGGCAATAACCCGGCCGGTGGTGTTCACGATGCTCAGGATGTAGTGGACCGGGCCCGGGCACGAAGGGAGGCCGAGTTAGCAGCACAGAACGAGGCGGATCAGCTTACACCGGTTTGTCCTACCACCTCTGTCGGGCCAAGGGTCGCATCTAGCTTGGGAGTGCCCTGTTTAATCCCCGCTTTACGCAATGTACACCTGCCCAAGGACTTCAAGGGCCCGCGCAAGGTGCCAAATTACACCGCTGATTTATCTCCAGAAGCGTGGGTAGAGAGTTATGAGATGGCAATGGAGATGTTGGATGTGGATGAGACCGCGTGTGCAAAGTACTTCACCATGATGCTTGAAGGCACAGCCCGTACTTGGTTGAAAAGCCTGCCGCCTAATTCTATCAGTTCATGGGCCTAGTTGTAGACCCGGTTTATCCAGAATTTCAAAGATACGTGTAAGCAGCCTAAGTCCATAGTAGACTTGGCGGCTTGTGTTCAGGAGGACGGAGAGTCAACAACCCATTGGGTACTCCGCGTTTCTGAAGTCTTGCACTCGTCTGACAGGATCAATGCTGACTCTGCGATCTTAACCCTGGAGGGCAACTGCCGGTTTAAGCCTCTAAAGCAGAAGTTGGGGTGTATGAAGCGGTTCTGTAATGACATGGGAACTCTTATGGCCGCTTTAGTGAAGTATGCTGATTCTGATAGTACCAAGGATCCCGAGACTGACGATGACGAAGCAGGGAAGGGAAAAAAGAATAGCAACTCTAAGGGGCATCAATACAAACCAGCGGGCCATGGAAACGGAGGCAAGCGTAAGGCGGATGGCAGCATGGACTTTGTGGCTAACACTAATGCGCAGGACAAGGGTCAGCGGTGCAGAGGTAAAGCAGCGAATCGTAATGGGGCTCCAAATCCTAACCCAGATCGCTTAAACTATTTGATGAATCAGCCTTGCCCAAAACATGGGACAAAGGAGGCGCTGGCTAACCACCTTTGGAAGGATTGTTACATTATGCAGGAATTTAAAAACTCTAATGCCTTCCGGTATGATCGTGGGTCGGGTGGTGGCTCAGGATCCAGTTTCCATGGGCCGGGTCACGATGGAGCTTCCGGTTAGGGTTTCAATCAGGGTGGTAATAATAACCAGGATAATCAGAACGGTCAAGGGGGTTACAACCAACAGCAGCAGCAGCAGCGGTCGGGTTATCAGAGCCAGCCAAAACAGTTGAACAATGGGCAGTATCACGTTTTCACAACTAGCTTGGATAAGCGTGACCGGAAACTTCATAAGCGAGCAGTGAACTCTGTTGAACCGGCCGTACCGCGTTATTTACGCTGGTCGGAGCAGCCTATCATGTGGAGTAGGGAGGATCACCCCCCTCGGGTTGACAATCCGGGCTAGTTGGCATTAGTGGTAGACCCTCAGGTGGGAGGTTATAAATTCACCAAGGTACTCATGGATGGAGGGAGCAGTATTAACATCCTGTACTATGAGACATTCCGCCGCATGGGGCTAACAGACAAGGATCTCAGACCGTCTAATACGGTGTTCCATGGTGTGGTGCCTGGCAAATCAGCATATCCTGTTGGTAAGATAGCCCTGGAGGTGGCTTTTGGGGACGAGCATGATTCCCGATCCGAGACACTAACCTTTGAGGTGGTGAAGATCCGGAGCCCGTATCACGCCTTGTTTGGGCGGCCGGCTTATGCAAAATTCACGGCACGGCCTTGTTATATCTATTTGCAGCTCAAGATGCCGGGTCACAAAGGGACAATAACGGTTCATGGGAGCCGCGAGATTGCTTTGGAATGTGAGGAAGGTGATGCGGCCTATGCAGAGTCGGTTTGTGCCACGGAGGAGTTAAAATATTATAGGGACAATGTTGATCCGGCGGACATGACCCCTTTGAAGAAGCCAACTACGGAGCATGATTCAGATCTGAAGTTCAAATCAGCGGCTGAGACCAAGCTTGTTGACTTCGTGCCCGGCAATTCGTCCAAGCAGTTCACTGTCAGTGCCAACTTGGACCCTAAATAGGAAAGCGCGCTCATCGAGTTCATCCGTGAGAATCGGGACATTTTTGCATGGAATCCTTCTGACATGCCAGGTCTACCGAGGGAACTCGCTGAGCACACTCTTAATGTTGATCCCAAGTATAACCGGTAAAGCAATTTCTCCGCCGGTTTAACGAAGAGAGGCGCAAAGCTATTGGGGAGGAGGTGGCCAGGCTCTTAGCAGCTGGTTTTATCATTGAAGTGTTCCATCCAGAGTGGCTTGCTAATCCGGTGCTGGTTCTTAAGAAAAATGGCACTTGGCGTATGTGTGTGGATTATACGGATCTTAACAAGGCTTGTCCAGCGGATCCTTTTGCCCTCCCCCGCATTGACCAGATTATTGATGCCACGGCGGGTTGTGAGCATTTGAGTTTTTTGGATGCGTATTCTGGGTATCATCAGATCAAAATGGCGGTTAAGGACCAGGAGAAGACGGCGTTTATTACAACCTTTGGAGCCTTCTGCTATGTATCTATGCCTTTTGGGCTCAAGAGCGCCCAAGCCACTTATCAACGGTGTGTACAGAATTGCCTGCATAAACAGATCGGCCGCAATGTGCACGCCTATGTGGATGATATTGTAGTCAAGTCAAGGCAGAAGGAGACGCTGGTTGATGATTTAAAGGAAACCTTTGACAACTTGCGGGTTTATAAGATGATGCTTAACCCTGCCAAATGTGTCTTTGGTGTTCCGGCAGGCAAGTTACTGGGCTTTCTTGTGTCCAACAGAGGAATTGAGGCTAATCCGGAGAAGATTACGGCTATCACCTCCCTGGCTAAACCGAAGTGTATCAACGATGTTCAGCGTTTGGCGGGTCGGATCGCCGCACTGAGCCGGTTTATCAGCCGCCTCGGAGAGAAGGCCATCCCTTTATACCAGATGTTGAGAAAGACAGATCAATTCATCTGGAGTCCAGCTGCTGATGAAGCGTTGGAGGACTTGAAGCGGCAATTAGCCAATCCGCCCGTTCTTGCAGCTCCGGTCGACAAGGAGCCGTTATTGTTATATGTAGCGGCCAATGCTCGTGCAGTTAGCGTGGCTATTATGGTAGAATGCAAGGAGGCAGGCAAGGAGTATCCGGTTCAGCGGCCGGTTTACTATTATCAGCGAGGTGCTTATTGAATCCAAGCAAAGGTATCCGCATTGGCAGAAGCTGGTATATGGAGTTTTCATGGCAAGCTGGAAGTTGAAGCAGTATTTCCAAGGGCACCCTATCACAGTGGTCAGTTCAGCTCCTTGGGCGATATCATACAGAACCGGGAGGCGACCGGCCGGATTGCCAAGTGGGCTATAGAACTTGGGCCGCACGGATTGAAGTACGTACCCCGGATGGCGGTGAAGTCTCAAGCACTTGTTGATTTCATCAATGATTGGACTGAGTTGCAAGCACCAGAGGAGAATCCGGATCACACGTATTGGACTATCCATTTTGATGGATCCAGGCAATTGGAAGGCTCGGGGGCTGGAGTCGTGTTAACTTCCCCATGAGGTGATAAGTTTTGTTATGTTCTCCGCTTAATGTTCCCTTGTACTAATAATGCAGCTGAGTATGAAGCCTTGCTCCATGGTCTCCGGATGGCTAAAGAGATGAATCTAAGTCGGGTTAAGTGCTTCGGTGACTCGGACCTCATAGCTCAACAGGTGTCTGGCACTTGGGATTCTAAAGACCCACTCATGGCGGCATATCGTCGTGAGGTGGATATTGTTGCAGGTCACTTCAAGGGTTATCAGGTGGATCACGTGGATCGTCGAAAAAATGAAGCGGCGGACGCTTTAAGCCGGTTGGGCTCTCAGCGTAAACCGGTCCCGCCTAATGTCTTTCTTGATGTGTTGCACAATCCGTCAGTCAAGCTCCTAGGTGAAGCGGATTTGGCTATTCCTGATCCGGAGGCTCAATTGGTGGCAGCCCTGCATGTTATATCGGATTGGACAGTTCCTTATCTTTCGTACATGAACCGGGGAGAGTTGTCAGAGGATGAGACTCTAGCCAGGCAGATAGTCCGGCGATCCAAATCTATGACAATTATCAATGGCGAATTGCATCATTGCAGTGTATGAAGGGCGTTTCAACGCTGCATCTCTCCTGAGGAAGGTTGTGAAATTTTACGCGAAATCCATGAAGGGGATTGTGGTCACCATGCTGGTTCAAAGTCTCTGGTGGCTAAGCCGTTTCGTCACGGGTTTTACTGGTTGACAGCTCATGCTGATGCGGAGGACTTGGTTAAACGGTGTGATGGCTGTCAGAAATTTTCAAGGCGTGCTCATGTGCCGGCTCAAGAATTGAGGATGATTCGAATTACTTGGCCGTTTGCAACATGGAGGCTGGATATGGTCGGACCTTTTAAAAGATCCAAGGATAAGAAAACCCACCTTTTGGTGGCAATTGACAAGTTTACCAAGTGGGTTGAAGCGGAGCCTGTCAGCAAGTGTGATGCAGCTACAGCGATGCAGTTCATTAAAAAGGTGATTTTCCGGTTTGGCTTTCCACACAGTATCATTACTGACAATGGTACCAATTTATCCAAGGGTGCTATGAAGGAATTCTATGAACGTGAGCACATCAGACTTGACGTATCATCAGTGGCTCACCCCCAGTCCAATGGGCAGGCAGAACGAGCTAATCAAGAGATCTTGCGAGGCATCAAACCCCGGCTTATGGTTCCATTGCAAAGAACACCGGGATGTTGGGTTGAAGAGCTACCATCTGTGCTATGGAGTATCAACACTACGCCCAACCGATCTACAGGATACACACCGTTTTTTACGATCTACGGAGCAGAGGCGGTTCTCCCTAGTGATATCCGGCACGATTCGCCTCGGGTGGCGGCTTATGTTGAAGCGGACAATGAGACAGCACGGCAAGATGCTTTGGACCTATTAGATGAGGAGCGTGACATAGCAGCTGCCCGCTCGGCGATTTATCAACAAGATCTTCGTCGCTATCACAGTCGCCGGGTCAGAACCAGAACTTTTCAAGAAGGAGATTTGGTGCTTCGGCTCATTCAAGATCAGACGGATATGCACAAGTTATCCCCACCTTGGGAGGGACCTTTCGTGGTCAGCAAGAATCTGCACAACGGGTCGTACTATCTGATTGATATTCGAGAGCATAAAGACTCACGCACATCAGAGGAGGAGACCAACAGGCCGTGGAATATAGCTCATCTTCGGCCTTACTACACTTGAGCCATCGGCTCTATCTATGTACATATTATGGCAGTGTATATATTATCATTGATATAATAAAACCGGAGCCTCAGCTAAAGCGGGGTCTCTGTCCTTTCATATCATGTGTGGTTACATGGAGTGGTTCTGTTTTAAAGCGGCCTCCGGTTTACCCCTTGAAATTTGCTTTTCAAAAAAAGCTTTGTGATATCACTTGGGGCCTTGGTCGTGTCCGAACCAATGCGACACCTTTTGATAGGCGAAAGCCACCAGATCATTTGGGTACATGGTCAAGTCTGAACCAGTCACGCCTCTTCATCGGCCTAAGGCCACAGAATCACTTGGGGGCTTGGTCAAACCCGAACCATTACCACGCCTTTTGATCGGCATAAATGCCACGGTTTCATTTGGGGACCTGGCTGACTTGAACCATTGTCACTCCTATTGGGGGCTTGGTCCTGTCCGACCGTGGTAACACCATCTGATCAGCTCAGTAAAGCATGTTTTCGCAAACGGTTTTTATCATTGCCTTTGCTTCCATATTTCTTTTATGACTATTCTTCAATTTTTGTTGTGTTTCCTTTAAACCAACAACACTTTTTTACCGGTTCAGCTGACGGAAATCGGTTCATTTGTACTCCGGAGAATATGCCCGGTTTAACTTTCCTGTTAACATCATGAAGTAGCACGGGGGCTCATAATGACCTAGCACGGTTTACATGGGAGTTGTTTTCTCCCCTTTGATGGTAATGGTTTATAGAACCTCTGTTTCAAGCCTAGCTAAGCCAACTTCATGCCCAGCGATGGCAGGTATTTTGTATCGCATATTTGATTATATGTTTTAAATACATTGATATATATATATATATATATATATATATATATATATATATCAAGGTTATAAACCGGTTGGTGGTATAACCGCCGCCGCAGTTCAAGATTTTCTGATTGCAGGAAATATAAATTGAGGATTTCACGCAAAAGCATCAGTACGTATGCACGAAGGCATATTTAAAGTAGAAGTATTGGCTATTCTATTACAAGGCAACGCGGTGCCCAAATAAGATCATTGTTATTTTGGTGGATCATAATAAGGCAGTTGTTTAAACCGACTTCCGGTTCAAGCCTGCTCATCAAACCGGTCTGATGGTTGTGGGTCGTCCCGCGCCGCTTCAGCTTCCTCATCTCTATCCATTGGCTGGAAATCAACAGTGGACCAGTCGATTCCCATTAAAGCTTGAAAGACAGCCTCTTCATGGATCAGAGAAGACGGTTCAATATCAGGAGCGTAAGTATGCTTACGGATTGGAGGAACCAGATTCTCCGCTTCAGGAATTGGTGCGGCCACTCTTTTGTTCTGCTCATTGTACTGAGCTTGATAATGCGACAAGTCGGACTCTTCAGCCAATTGACAAGCCAGGGGGCGTACTGCACAGTTTATCGCCCTCAAATCATCTTCATTGAACTCTGAGCCATCTTCCTTCAAGCTGGGATAGCCTTGAGCTGCTTCAACAGGATCGAAATCCGGCACCCATGCTTTTGCCCGAATCAAGGCATTAATGGCTCCAGTTCGAGCAGCAGATTTTTTCAGTTCTTCAATCCGAGCAGGAAGCATTGACAACCTATTAAGAGTGTCTTGGATTAAAGTGGGTGCCGGATTGTTATGAGATGCAGTGGTGATGATCCGCTGCGCTCCGGTATACAGCTGTTCAATTAAAGTGTAGGCAGCCTTCAACTTCTTCCGAACATCTGACCCTAAGTGACCAATGCGTGTACCTGCAACAATACAGGAAAGATCACAAACCGGATCTATTATAAGCAGGCCAGAGTTGTCCCGGAAACCAAAAGGAGCTTACCAAAGATAGCAGCGGTCATGGAATGTACTTGCCGCTTTACGGCGGTCAGCTCATCTACCACCGGTTTAAGGGCAGCTTCAGCGTTTTCAGCTCTTTTTATTAAATCGGTCTTCTCAGTGGCCCAATCAGTCCGCTCCTTCTTGAAGCCCTCCCTCAGCTGTTCTGTGATGTTCAAAGCGCTGGTTATTTCTTCCCTTGCCTTGCCGGTTTTAGCTTGTTGGGTTTTCAAAGTTTCCTGCAGATCAGTAATCCGGTCCTCTTTGATCCTCACTTCAGCCTGCATAAAGACAGTGCTTGGCTTTAAACAAACGGTACAAGAATTTGAAGTACCAACCACATAACAAGTTATACGCTTGATACTTGGGGGGCTAATGCACCTTCAATTTTCATCTATTACTAAATCGCAAAGTCCCAAGCTCAATACAGGTATTCAACTTGGCACTTGGGGGCTAATGGCTATCTGCTCAGTTATGTTCTGATGTTAGAATCTTTATTGGAGTCCCGGTTTAACTATACTAAGTTGAACCGGCCCTTGGGGGCTACATTGATGGATTTCAAAGTATTGAGGACTATATTCAAGTCCCGGCTTGAAGAAGGTTACAAACCGGCCCTTGGGGGCTAGAAGGATTAATACAGTGGCAGTAATTAAAGAAAGAAGAAGCACAAGGAAGTTACCTCAAATTTATCTCTCATCATCTTTACCATGCCAGCTTCACAGTCACAACTAGTATATAGCCAGTTCAAGTAACCAGAATGAAGATCTTGGGCACTCAGAGCAGCATATGTTTCCAGACCAACATCCCATTTGCCTTTGTTCATGGCAGAAAAATCTTCTTTCATAGTATGCTTGGCCAAAGCGACAGGATTCCCTGGTTCAAAGCGACATACGCCGGTAATTACAACGTCATCATCCTTGGACTCGCCGGTTTACGTTGGCGCGGTCGGTTTATCGGCAGGCTTTGAAGGACTGCGGGACCCATCAATCCGGACGGAGCTGGCAGGCTGGTCAACAGGGACTGAGGTATTGATAGGCCTTTTCTCAGGAATGGCATCATCTTGCAAGGGAGGGTCATTGGGAATATCCTCATAAACGAACGTTTCAAGATCTGGTGTTTTATCCTGTTCAGGGGCGACATCTTCCTTGGCCGCTTTATCCAGGCGGGCTTTCTTGCTCGGTTTAGGTTTAGCCCTGAAAGAGAAACAAAGAGTCAAGAAACAGCATAAGTTATAACGTGGTATACCAGAAGCATATGTTCAGTCTAGCTTATCCAAGAACCGTTTTCAGTGGTGGCAGCTGAGTGGCCGACGATTCACCAGAGGAAGAATGAGAAGTAACCTGATAATCGGAGTCGGACGGATTAAGAGGTTGACGGATGAAACCCGCTTTAGGACATAAATTAATAAAAAGGTCGGACACCTCGGAGCGGCATTTTCGAACCGGACTATTTGGTAAACCGGCGGAGGTAACTACCTGGCAGTTGTGCCGGGTTGTGCGGCGAGCTTCATGTTGCTGAGTCTTCATAAGAAATTTGGGATCCAAGTAAGCAAGAGGATGAGACAATTTAACTTTCCGGTTTGCCTGGCGAAATTTTGGCAAAGGCAAAGGATCTGAATCGGAAGAGAGAATAGTTACCTTAGCGACATCAGCATTACTGGCTTCAGCGTCGTCCTAACAAGTATCATCATCAATAAGGCGTGTAAAAAGTAAGCCTAGTGAATCGAGTTCTACCTCAGGGTCCAAGTTACCCACATCATCATCAATAGCCGGATCAGATGAAGCAGTGGTTTTCCTCTTTTTAGCAGGCTTCTTGATGACCTTGGTCTTTGGCCGGATTGACCGTTCTGCTTTCTTCGGTTTGTCTTGTGGAAGCTTCTTGCTCCAAAACGGATTATCACCCTGATTAAGCAGCAATTGATGTGAGATAGAGATAGCAATAACAGGTTCAGTAAAAAGTACAATCAAAATCTTACAGCTGGCGGTTTGTTGGTAGCTCAGAAAGGGAGCAGGCCGGTTTGAGCCCAGAGGTGCTCCGGTTCGTTCAGCATTTTCTTCACAGCTTCTGTGACTTCATCATCGGGGAGCTGGATGTTGGTGCGTCGGAGTGGGTCATCAACACTACCAGTATACTTGCACATTAAACCGGAGCGCCGGCTGAGAGGCAGTATGCTCCATGATATCCAACAGCGTGCGAGATCTACTCCTGTTAAACCGTTGGCCATGAAGGCTCGGAGCTTGGATAATTGCGGAGCGTATTTACTCCTCTCCTTGGCACTTAACCTTTGTGGGAAGGGGTGTGTATTGCTGAGCCGCTCCGGACGAAAGCCAGGCAAAGGATTTTCATCATCAGGGGAAGTATCTTTGCAGTAAAACCATGTTGCATTCCACTCCTTGGGGTGACTGTGTAGTCTGGCATGGGGATAAATGATTTCTTTCCTTTTCTGAATTGCCATACCGCCCAATTCGGTATTGGGACCATCAGTGAATTCTGTGCGGCGGTTTAAGTGGAAGCAGTCTCTGAACAATTCAACTGTGGGTTTCTCTTGAAGGTACACCTCACAGAGCACTTGGAAGTGACATAAGTTGGTAACAGAATTGGGGCCAATATTTTGCAGGCGGAGTTGAAAATTGGCTAACACATCCCGGTAAAATTTAGAGCCGGGCGGTTTGAAGCCCCGGGCTAAGTGATCCGCAAAGATCACAATCTCTCCCTCTTGAGGTGTGGGAGGACATTCGTCACCAGGAACCCTCCAGTGGATAGTCTCTTTGCTGTCTAAAGCGCCGATCGAGACTAAATCATCCAACTGAGTTTCTGTGACACGAGAAGGAACCCAGTTGCACTCATATACTTGTTTGGCCATGGTGAGATCTACAAGAAATAGGTGATTCCGGTTCAAGAACATGTTGGATAAAAGAAGGTGCTGGTATGAACAATGCTAAACCGGAGGTAGTATACTTAAACTGGATTTTTATGAAGTGGCATCATATGGCTAAAGAGTTCTGGCGGTTTAACAAGGGGACTAATGGTATATACCGGTTTATTAACTTTTTCTATATTAAGTTAAATCGCCTGATCTAAACATTGAAAGCAATTGAGGTTGTGGATGGCTAAGTATGCAGAAACAGGTTTCACAAGGTCCTATTGTAGTAATGGATCTGAAGCAAGTTCAGAAAAACAGAAAATATTCAAAAGATTAAAGCAGAACGGAAGTGAATCAATGGGCAGGTATGTAGATGTGATCTATGGACTTGAGCGTGAAACTACAGGTGGATGCTAAAAGGCTACTGCTAATCAGAGCAGGGTTTCACAGATCTATCCAGGAGTCTGGGTACGAGCATGAACAAGTGAGGAACACGGCAAGAACACGAAACCCTAGAACAGATCTATGTTAAGAAGAGCAGAAGGCTTACCAGAATCGAGGAAGACGCGGAAAGCCACCGCAATGCTCTGGAGCATTCAGGTTGATGCAGCGGCCCAAGACGGTGCAGAGGTCAATGGCGGTGGCAGAGCTCCGAGGCTGGCGACGCGAGGAAGACGAAGAGAAAGAGACGAAGGGGAGAAAAGGAAATGACCCTTCGGTCATATTTATAAGGCAAAGGACGTGTGTCAGGCGCGTGAATCCAGGAGCCACAAAATTCGGAATTGGAGCTGCTGCCTTGGGTATCGCAGATCTATCAATGAAAGGAGTCATAAATGTTAAACTTCATGATGATGTCATGCCGGTCTACAGCAACCAGAGATGATGACGACATGGCGGTTTACCAATTACCAGAAGATGTTGAAGACAAAGATTTTTGTGAAGGATTGACATGAACCAGTTCAAATCAATCTGGGGCCTAATGTTGGGGATATTACTACTAGGTATGAACCGGCCTACCTGGGCCGGGTTAACTTCATATGTAGTATAAAGGTGATGAAGCATATGAAGGCCCAAGGCCTGTAGTCGGTTTAGAACCTATAGCCGTAAACCGGCTTGATATGTAAACTTGCATTGTAAGTTAGGAATAGAGAGAGACCAACCGGGATACGAGTATGAACCGGTGTGGGACTCTATGGACTGACGGGCGTCACCCGTGTATATAAGGGGACGACCCGGCAGCGGTTCAAGGACGGACAACAACAACTCGAGCCTAGGCGAAGCTTGTTTGCTCCCTAGCCATCGAAACCACATCAATTCCATCACAACTAGACGTAGGCTTTTACCTTCATCGAAGGGGCCGAACTAGTATAAACCCTTGTGTCTTTGTGTCCGCTTTAACCCCTTCAAGTTAACCCGTAGCGATGGCTCCACGACTAAGTCCTTTCACAAGGACATCTGCCGTGACAAATCCACGACAAGTGCCAAAAGCGCATTCCTGCGTAATACTAGGTTAGTTGTTAAGGCAATCTCGTCCAAACTGCCTCATGATCAAGATATGCAAGCTCAAAACAATGTTATATCTGCGCTCCAGACACAAGTCCATTCCCTAACAGAGACTCTTTGTGAAACAAGGACGACCATTGTTCGATGTCGTCAAGATATGCATGGTTTTGAAACTAGACTATCATACATTTGCTATGTTGTTCAGGAGCCTAGGAGAAATGAATGCGGAGGTTATGGTGCTCCATCGGATAGTACATCATGGAAACGTAACAGTCAGGTCAAATGAACTGAGCTTCTGAACTTATGTTGGTGCATTTATCTGCCGGACTGTTAACTTTTATGCCAACCTTCCTTTTGTTTTATGGTTGTAGTTTATTTTGTTGCGATACAAAATTTGTTCTTAGCATGCAGCGACCGTCTCAAGAAAACAGCAAGCTATTTCTGTATAGTGTAGGGTGTTCCCTATATTTGCACTGGTGGTGAACTTTGATGCCCAGTGGATGTAATCTGTGCAATTGCCTTAATAGCCCAGTGTTAGTTTCTGGCTTATTTATTTCCCTAGTATTCTTTTTCCTTGGTTTGCTAGTGGCCGCAACAACCATGGGTCATATATGGACCGTGGTGACCTTGAGCCTGCTACGGGCCGTAGGATCCATGGGCCTCCTACGGGTCGTCGGATAAATGTGCCTCAAACGGGCCGTAAAACCAGTAGGCCTCAGGCCATCAGATAAATGGGCCCACATGGGCCGTAAACATGCGTAATTGGTATCGGGCCAGCACGGTAATGGGCCATTAACAGGCCAGAAGACAGCAAAGGCCTAATTCTGGCATAGCATAACGGGTCATTAATGGGCCAGAATATAGGATGGGGTGGAAACGGCGCAACGGGTTAACATGCCACAAACGAGCCGATTCTAACCACGGTACGAATTTGGCCAATTAGGGGAACAGGACAGTAACGGGCCGAAAGTAATTGAGGGCCGGAAAGGAGCCCAAGAATGTATGGGCCATTAGTAGGCCAAAAGCTAAGACGGGCTGGAAACGGCCAATGTGAATCATGGGCTGTTACTGGGCATAAAGAAATTTACTATTTATTATGGGCCAGAGTCACCGTGGCCCATTAAAGGATCCAAAGATACAAAAGGCCTCGTATGGGCTGAAAGACATCATGGGCCATACATGGGCCGAAAATGAAACGAGCTGGTATTATAGTGGACGGCCCACATGGCGTTGTTGGGCCGATTTCGGGAATGCCATAACGGGTCATGAGTTACTTCGCCGTAAAATGGGCTATATGCAAACAAACTGTTAACAGGCTTTTCATGGGCCGACCCGCTAGCTTTTGACCAAGTCAAACAGGTCGGCCTTTGTAAGGCTAATGGGTCAGTGTTGGGCCGTTGCACGTGTCGACATATCATAGGCGCCTATCTGACCCAATGACGAGCCGACACATGTTTCCTCTGGCTAATGAGAATTTTACATGTGGAAAATCACCATTGGTCATTGATGTTATTGGGTTATCGGATCCAAAACCGAGCCGGATAGCTTAACGGCGACCCGTTACGATGGATGCCGCGTGTCGGTTACCCTTGACGAAAGCACTTCCATGACGCGTCATTTATTGGCATGGAAGTGTATACTTCCGTGATGATAATTTTTGTATTGTCATGGAACACTTCTATGACAGCACATGTATGACTATCTTGATTCTTTCATAAAATTTTCATAGATGTACATGCATGACAGAAAACGTGACCTACTGTGACAAACGTGACCTACTATGACAAACATGACCTAGTGAGACCTCATCAACGGTGACCACAAGGAGGGAACCCTCTCCGGCTCTTCTAAGGGGAAAGAGCCCATCTGCGACATCAGGGAGTGCAGCCTACAGTCGTGCTCTTCCAAGCGGAAGGAGCCCATCTACGACAACATGGAGCGCACCCAGAGTGTCTGCTCTTCCCATGGGAACGAGCCCATCTGTGACAAGTGAGGAAACCCATGATTTGTTTTGTCGTGCCTCTTCACAGGGGGGGCTATGATTTGTTTTGTCGAGCCGCTTTTGTAGTGTAGTGAGAATATCTCCAGTTTTAATTGCTATATTTGGTTGTTTGTGGTATGCCTTGTTTATTTCAGTTATTCACAATGTGATGCTCTATATATGCAACAATTTACTGTGCAGGAAAATTTCATCAATATCAGTTTCAACAATACCAATAGGAATGACTACATTTGCTTGTTATTAAGCCTGTTATAGCTAGCGTATGCCTCTTTTAATGTTGTTTGGTTGTTTGTAGTTAATATATGTCTAGTTTCAATGGCTACATTTGGTTGTTCCTAGTATGCCCTTTTTTATTTCAGTTATTCACAAAGTGATGCTCTACATGTGTAACTATTTACTATATAGTACAATTTCATCATTACCGGTTTCAACAATACCAATAGGAATGACTGTATTTGGTTGTTGTTAAGCCTGTTGTAGCGAGCATATGCCTCTTTTGCAATTTTTAGGTTGTTCGGCTGTTTGTGCATAGCATATGTCCAGTTTCAATTGCTATCTTTTGTTATTCATAGTATGTCTTGTTTATTTTATTTATTCACAATGTGATGTTCTATAGGTGCAAGTATGAAATGTGCATTTCAGTTTCATCAATACCAGTTTCAACAATACCACTATGAATGACTACATTTGGTTGTTGTTAACCATGTTGTAGTTAACACACCTTTCCATTTTTATTTAACAATAACTAATGTACTTACACCTGCACAATACCAATTTTAATGCCTATAGTTGCTTATTGTTAAATGTTAGGCATGTTGTAGTTAACACACCTTGATGTCTACTACGCAACTTTATTCTTCTAGACTCGTGTTGGGCCTCCAAGCGCAGAGTTTTGTAGGACACTAGCAATTTTCCCTCAGGTGGATGACCTAAGGTTTATAAATCCGTGGGAGGCATAGGATGAAGATGGTCTCTCTCAAACCTTGCAACCAAATAATAAAAATTCTCTTGTGTCCCCAACACACCAAATACAATGGTAATTTGTATAGGTGCACTAGTTTAGCGAAGAGATGGTGATAAAAGTGTAGTAATGATAGTAGATATTGATTTTTGTAATAGGAACAATAAAAAACAGCAAGGTAGCAATTGATAAAATGGAGCACAAACGGTATTGCAATGCTTGAAAATGAGGCCTAGGGTACGTACTTTCGCTAGTGCAATCTCTCAACAATGCTAATATAATTGGATCACATAACCATCCCTCAACATGCAACGAAGAATCACCCCAAATTTCTTATCTAGCGGAGAACATAAGAAGAAAATGTTTGTAGCTATTATTTCCGATTGATCTATCAAGAGTTCGTACTAAAATAACACCAAAGCAAATTCAGATTTATAATACTCGATCCAACACAAAAAACCTCAAAGAGTGCCCCAAGATTTCTACCGGAGAAACAAAGATGAGAACGTGCATCAACCCCTATGCATAGATTACCCCAATGTCACCTCGGGAATCCGCGAGTTGAGTGCCAAAACATGTATCAAGTGAATCAAATAATACCCCATTGTCACCACGGGTATTCATATGCAAGACATATATCAAGTGCTCTCAAATCCATAAAAGTATTCAATCTGATAACAATGAAATCTCAAAGGGAAAACTCAATTCATCACAACAAGATAGAGAGGGGAAAACACCATATGATCCAACTATATTAACAAAGCCCGCAATACATCAAGATCGTGACATCTCAAGAACACGAGAGAGAGATTAAACACATGGCTACTGGTACAAACCCTCAGTCCTGAGGGTAGACTACTCCCTCCTCGTCATGGTGGCCGACGGGATGATTAATATGGCCATCGGTGATGATTCCCCCTTTTGGCAGGGTGCCGGAACAGGGTCTAGATTGGTTTCTCATGGCTACAGAGGCTTACGAAGGTGAAACTTGTGATCTAGGCTCTCCGCGATGGTTTTTGGAATATTTTATGATTTATAGGGCAAAGAGGGGGTGCGGGAGGCCACCGAGGTGGGCACAACCCACCAGGGCACGACCTGGTGGGTTGTGCCCCTCGAGGCACCCCCCCCCCAGGTGCTGCTCTGGCCCATTGGATGTCTTCTAATCCATAAAAAATCCACAAAAAATTCCGCGGTGTTTGGACTCTGTTTGATATTGATTTCTTGCGATGTAAAAAAACATGCAAAAAATAGCAACTCGCACTAGGCACGGGATCAATAGGTTAGTCCCAAAAAATGATATAAAGTTGCTATAAAATGATTGTAAAACATCCAAGAATGATAATATAACAGCATGAATACTTCATAAATTATAGATACATTGGAGATGTACTACACCTTTCCACTTCTTGTTTTGCTTAACTAGCATGCTTAAACCTGCACACTGAAGCTATCATTTGGAGATTATGTTGTCTACCATGGATATATTTGGTTGTTGTTTAGCCTGTTGTGCTTAACTTGTGTTTCAATGTACTTACACAGGACAATATTGGGAACGACTGATGTTTTCCATCGAGATTAATTTCATCCCATGGCTTATATATACTCACCGTTCAGGAGTAGCTGGTACCATAAAGGACGGAAGCTGATTAGGGATTAATTGATGAATCAGACATTTAGCTGAATATATTTGTAGCCCATTTATCGGTAGGTTAACTAGGGCCATACCTAATATATCTGAGGCTACATAGCAACATGTGTTGTACTGAATATCTAAATATGCAATCCTAGGCTACATGGCAACAAGGAAAAGTGTTACCTTAATTTTTTATGATGTCTAGAAGAGAAGCAAGAACAACATAGCTACAGTTAACTACAGTTAATTGACTGATATTTGTAACAATGTAATAAAATCCCTCCGCCCCATAATATAAGATGTTAATTCATCCAAAATGTGAGTATATTGGATGTAGTAAGATCTTATATAATTGTACCGAGGGAGTGTTGTACTCCATCATGGTGCAATTGATGTTTAGCTTCTAATATTAACTTGGTGCTTTTAGGTACATATGTCATTGGTAAAGATCCGCGCTTCGACCCTTTTTCCGTATGGGGAAATGAGATATTCATGAACCCACATCAAGTGAGGAAACTGATAAAGATTGTAGTAAAATGGGTCAAAAGATGGCAATTAAACTATTAGTTTACACTTTACCCATGACAACAATGAACTGTAGGATGGTAAGTAAGAACTCTGCAACCTTCTTTTTATTGCCCATAATGAGTTATGTTAGATGACAATGTGTGAATCTTTTTCCTTTGAAGTGGTTCCCAAAGCAGTTTACTCAAGATTACCTCTCAAACTACATGATTTTTGGGCATGCAAAGGTTAAAGTATTTCTACCAGAACTCGATGAAGACAGTGAATGATGGGCGGTCGGCCATCACAAGGGGTTGGACTAGAGTCGTGTGTGCCTTCTGCATAGAGGAGGTCACAATATGGGCATTCCGCTTCACCTTGTTCAGCAACCAGAATGTCTTTCGTCTCTTTCTTTACCGCCTTCAATAGTACAAGTATACAACCCAGGTTCATCATTCTTTATTTGGTGCTTATGTAATTCTTTTTTATGTAATTCTTGAACATACGTACATGTGAATTGAATAATGCATTGGTTGTTGAACTGACGGATATGAATAAAGTTATAGCCTACTTTCAAATTCAAATTTGGTACAATTTTAAATAGAAGCAATTAAATTCGGGTGAAAATACGATCTGCAGGTCATTATGGCGTACATGGTCTGTAAAGCACAACGTGTGTGATATACATCATAATCCGACAAGATTCATAGAGAGGAAAGGTGTGTAACCATGCACATAGTTGTCGTTTGCAAAGCGTGTATGATGTAAGACAATATCACAAATGGTATAAGCAAACTAAATGTTTGTGATAGTCGCCTTATCGTACACGCTTTATAATCATGAAATGTTTCTAATGTCGTACACATCGTAAATGTTGCACCACAAAATAGCGTGTGTGATAGTTATCCTGTATGACATTAGTACAACGGTTCGACATTTCATAATCCTATCCGACACCCGTACAATGATTAGCTAATCTTCTTAATTATATATCACATACTGTTCGGGAGAAGTGAATGTGTGTGATTGTCTGCTTATCATACACGTTCTATACTCGTGAACTGTTTCTGATGGGACGCGCATCATAAACGTAGCACCAAAAAATACCGACTCCGATGGTAATGCAAGCACAAACGAGTAGCAAGGATGGAGCGTTTGGGATATTCGGCATATCACAAATAGTTGTCTGAAGACTCGCGTTTGGGATAGATGTCGGCATTGCATACGCTTAGTTATGCAAAACGTATGCATTGTTGCTCCCTATCCCCGCAATTTCTGAGTCCTGTGGGAAGGACCCTCCTATCGCACACACACACACACAGGCAAGGTGATGGTTTAAAATGCCATCACAAAAAGGGGTTAAAAACCGTTTGTATAGCAGCTCATTGTACCAAAGCACAATTCCATGGCTCACATGTACGCCGAGATCCCTAACAAGTATAAGGATTCTCATAAGTTTAGCCCAGTTTATCACTTATTGGCAGGTCTTGCTACCTCCAATACTATCATGAGGTATACTTTGATGCCCAAGTCAGACGATGAGAAAATGATTCGAGGTCACTCCATCAACATGCTGCATCACATTGACCACCATCAAAAATTCAAAGTAATGGATCTCATAGTGGAAACCGTCAAGAGGACTACTGCTGATTAGAAGAGGTCTTGTGGATTCTCAACAGACTTTTAGGTGCTTATCAACTCCAAGGGTGCGCACAAGTCATTCCTACTAGATCGTGAGCATCTATAGCTATAGCCGAAGTTTGAGGATAACACTGTGATGATGGATCCATCCCATCCCACCTCAGCTGCATCATAGGCAAAGGAAGAGGCTTCTAGGGCTGCAGAGCCACGTGCTCCTACTGCACCATGATACGTCTCCAACGTATCTATAATTTTTGATTGTTCCATCATGTTATATTATCATTCTTCGATATTTTACAATCATTTTATAGTCATTTTATATCATTTTTTGGTACTAACCTATTGACATAGTGCCCAGTGCCAGTTGTTCTTTTCTGCATGTTTTTTACATCACAGGAAATCAATATCAAATGGATTCCAAACGCAACACAACTCCTGGAGGATTTTTTGGGCCAGAAGAAAGCCAGTGGGCTAAGGAAGCACTTGAGGGGCTGCTCAAGGGAGCAGCACCCACCAGGGCGCGCCAGGAGGCCCAGGTGCACCTAGGTGGGTGCTGCCCACCTCAGGTGCCCCCCGAGCCGCCTCTTTGCTCTATAGATACCACAATATTCCAGAAACCTAGGGGGAGTCGACAAAATATTGATCCAGCCACCGTAAAGTCCAGAACCACCAGATCCAATCTAGACACCGTCATGGAGGGGTTCACCACTTCCATTGGTGCCTCTCCTATGATGCATGAGTAGTTCTTTGTAGACCTACATGTTCGTAGTTAGTAGCTAGATGGCTTCCTCTCTCTCTCTCTTGATTATCAATACAATGGTCTCTTGGAGATCCATATGACGTAAGTCTTTTGGCGGTGTGTTTGTTGGGATCCGATGAACTTTGAGTTTATGATCATATCTATGTTTTTATCCATGAAAGTTATTTGAGTCTTCTTTGATCTCTTATATGCATGATTGCTTATAGCCTCGTATTTCTTCTCCAATATTTTGGTTTTGTTTGGCCAACTTGATCTATTTATCTTGCAATGGGAAGAGGTTATTTGTAGTGGGTTCGATCTTATGGTGCTTGATCCTAGTGACAGAAGGGGAACCGACACGTATGTATTGTTGCTACTAAGGATAACAAGATGAGATCTATATCTGCCGCAATAGATAAACGGATCTCGTCTACATCATTTCATCGTTCTTATTGCATTACTTTGTTTTTCTCATGAACTTAATACACTAGATGCATGCTGGATAGCGGTCGATGTGTGGAGTAATAGTAGTAGATGCAGGCAGGAGTCGGTCTACTAATCCTGGACGTGATGCCTATATAATGATCATTGCCTAGATATCCTCATGATTATTTGAAGCTCTATCAATTGCCCAACAGTAATTGTTTTCCCACCATTTGCTATTTTTCTCAAGAGAATCCACTAGTGAAACCTACGGCCCGCGGGTCTCTTTTCATCATATTTGCCTTTGCGATCTATTTTCTCTTACATTTATTTTCAGATCTATTAAACCAAAAATACAAAAATACCTTGCTGCAATTTATTTGTTCTATGATCTATTTATCCTATCTACCACTTTTTACCTCATGTTATTTTCCTACTTGAGGCACCGTATGCGAAAGGGATTGACAACCCCTTTAACACGTAGGGTTGCGAGTATTTGTTATTTGTGTGCAGGTGCTATTTACATGGTGTGAGGAGGTTCTCCTACTAGTTCGATAACCTTGGTCTCATCACTGAGGGAAATACCTACCCTCGCTATACTGCATCATCCCTTCCTCTTTGGGGAAATACCGATGTAGTTCTGGCAGACATCAAAAGGAATTTCTGGTGCCATTGCACAGAGCTCCCACTCACTTTCTTGTAAATACAGGCTTCTCCAAAAGTCTGTATAAAACCATATGCTTTGATCACACTATCAAAGTGTGTATTCCAACTCCAAGAGGCTTGCACCAGTCCATAAATGGATCGCTAGAGCTTGCACACTTTGTTAGCACCCTTTGGATCGACAAAACCTTCTGGTTGCATCATATACAACTCTTCTTTAAGAAATCCATTAAGGAATGCAGTTTTGACATCCATTTGCAAAATTTCATAATCATAAAATGTGGCAACTGCTAACATGATTCAGACAGACTTAAGCATCGCTACGAGTGAGAAGGTCTCATCGTAGTCAACTCCTTGAATTTGTCGAAAACCTTTCACAACAAGTAGAGCTTTGTAGATAGTCACATTACCGTCAGTGTCAGTCTTCTTCTTGAAGATCCATTTATTTTCTATGGCTTGCCGATCATCGGGCAAGTCCACCAAAGTCCACACTTTGTTCTCATACATGGATCCCATCTCAGATTTCATGGCCTTAAGCCATTTTGCGGAATCTAGGCTCATCATCGCTTCCTCATAGTTCGTAGGTTCATCATGGTCTAGTAACATGACTTCCAGAACAAGATTATCGTACCACTCTGGTGCGGACTATACTCTGGATGACCTATGAGGTTCGGTAATAACTTGATCTGAAGTTTCATGATCATCATCATTAGCTTGCTCACTAATTGGTGTAGGAATCACTGGAACTGATTTCTGTGATGAACTACTTTACAATTCGGGAGAAGTTACAATTACCTCATCAAGTTCTATTTTCCTCCCACTCACTTCTTTCAAGAGAAACTCCTTCTCTAGAAAGGATCCATTCTTAGCAACGAATATCTTGCCTTCGGATCTGTGATAGAAGGTGTACCCAACAGTTTCTTTTGGGTATCCTAGGAAGACACATTTCTCCGATTTGGGCTAGAGCTTATCAGGTTGAAGCTTTTTCACATAAGCATCGCAGCCCCAAACTTTAAGAAACGACAGCTTAGGTTTGTTGCCAAACCAGAGTTCATACGGTGTTGTCTCAACATATTTTGATGGTGCACTGTTTAACGTGAATGCAGTTGTCTCTAATGCATAATCCCAAAAAAATAGTGGTAAATCGGTAAGAGACATCATAGATCGCACCATATCCAATAAAGTACGGGTACGATGCTCGGACACACAATTACGCTGTGGTGTTCCAGGTGACGTGAGTTGCGAAACTATTTCACATTGTTTTAAATGAAGGCCAAACTCGTAGCTCAAATATTCACCTCCATGATCAGATCGTAGAAACTTTATTTTCTTGTTATGATGATTTTCCACTTCATTCTGAAATTCTTTGAACTTTTCGAATGTTTCAGGTTTGTGTTTCAGTAAGTAGATATACCCATATCTGCTCAAATCATCTGTGAAGGTCAAAAAATAATCATACTTGCCATGAGCCTTGACACTCATCGGACCGCATACATCGGTATGTATTATTTCCAATAAGTCATACCTCGTTTCATTGTTCCGGAGAACGGAGTTTTAGTCATCTTGCCCATAAGGCACGGTTCGCTAGTATCAAATGATTCATAATCAAGTGATTCCAAAAGCCCATTAGCATGGAGTTTCTTCATGTGCTTTACACCAATATGACCTAAATGGCAGCGCCACAAGTATGTTGCACTATCATTATCAACTTTGCATCTTTTGGCATCAATATTATGAATATGTGTATCAATATGATCGAGATTAAATAAACCATCAACATTGGGTGTATGACCATAGAAGGTTTTATTCATGTAAATAAAATAACAATTATTCTCTGTCTTAAATGAATAACCGTATTGCAATAAACATGATCTAATCATATTCATGCTTTAACGCAAACACCAAATAACATTTATTTAGGTTCCACTCTAATCCCGAAAGTATAGGGGGGTGCGATGATGATCATATCAATCTTGGAACCACTTCCAACATAAATCGTCACTTCACCCTCAACTAGTCTCTATTTATTCTACAACTCCTATTTCGAGTTACTAATCTTAGCAACTGAACAAGTATCAAATACCCAGGGGTTACTACGAGCACTAGTAAGGTACACATCAATAACATGTATATCAAATATACCTTTGTTCACTTTGCCATCGTTATTGTCCACCAAATATTTGGGGTAACTCCACTCTGAGTGACCATTCCCTTTGTAGTAGAAGCACTTAGTTTCAGGCTTAGGTCCAGCTTTGGGCTTCTTCATGGGAGTGACAACTTGCTTGCCAATCTTCTTGAAGTTCCCTTTCTTTACCTTTGCCCTTTTCTTGAAACTAGTGATCTTGTTTAATCATCAACACTTGATGATATTTCTTGATTTCTACCTTTGTTGATTTTAGCATCACAAAGAGCTCGGGGATCTCTTTTGTCATCCCTTACATATTATAGTTCATCACGAAGTTCCAGTAACTTGGTGATGGTGACTACAAAACTCTGTCAATCACTATCTTATCTGGAAGATTAACTCCCACTTGATTCAAGGGATTGTAGTACCTAGACATTCTGAGCACATGCTCACTAGCTGAGCTATTCTCCTCCATCCTTTTAGGCGAAGTACTTGTCAGAGGACATACCTCTTGACACGGGCATGAGTCTGAAATACCAATTTCAGCTCTTGGAATATCTCATATGCTCTGTGGCGTTTCAATACATTTTTGAAGTCCCGGTTCTAAGCCGTAAAGCATGGTGCACTAAACTATCAAGTAGTCATCATATTGAGCTAGCCAAATGTTCATAACGTCTTCATCTGCTCCTGCAATAGGTCTATCACCTAGCGGTGCATCAAGGACATAATTATTCTATGCAGCAACGAGAATAAACCTTACGGACCCAGTCCGCATCATTGCTACTATCATCTTCCAACTTAGTTTTCTCTAGGAACATATCAAAAATATAGGAAGCTACAACGCGAGCTATTGATCTACAACATAATTTGCAAATACTATCAAGACTAAGTTCATGATAAATTAAAGTTCAATTAATCATATTACTAAAGAACTCCCACTTAGATAGACATCCCTCTAGTCATCTAAATTATCACGTGATCCATATCAACTATACCATGTCTGATCATCACGTGAGATGGAGTAGTTTTCAATGGTGAGCATCTCTATGTTGATCATATCTACTATATGATTCATGTTCGACCTTTCGGTCTTAGTGTTCCGAGGCCATATCTGCATATGCTAGGCTCATCAAGTTTAACCCGAGTATTCTACACGTGTAAAACTGGCTTGCACCCGTTGTATGTGAACGTAGAGCTTATCACACCCGATCATCGCGTGGTGTCTCGGCACGACGAAGTGTAGCAACGGTGCATACTCAGGGAGAACACTTATACCTTGAAATTTAGTAAGGGGTCATCTTATAATGTTACCATCGCACTAAGCAAAATAAGATGCATAAAAGATAAACATCACATGCAATCAAAATATGTGACATGATATGGCCATCATCATCTTGTGCCCATGATCTCCATCACCGAAGCATCATCATGATCTCCATCGTCACCGGCTTGATACCTTGATCTCCATCATAGCATCATTCTCCTCTCGCCAACTATTGCTACTATGACTATCGCTACTACTTAGTGATAAAGTAAAGCAATTACATGGCGATTGCATTTCATACAATAAAGCGACAACCATATGGATCCTTCCAGTTGCGGATAACTCTGTTACAAAGAATGATCATCTCATACAAAAATTTATATCACATCATGTCTTGACCATATCACATCACAATAAGCCCTGCAAAAACAAGTTAGACGTCCTCTACTTTGTTGTTGCAAGTTTTACGTGGCTGCTACGGCTTCTAGCAAGAACTGTTCTTACCTACGCATCAAAACCACAACGATTTTTTGTCAAGTGTGTTGTTTTAACCTTCAACAAGGACCAGCCGTAGTCAAACTCGATTCAACTAAAGTTGGAGAAACAGACACCCGTCAGCCACCTATGTGCAAAGAATGTCGGTAGAACCAGTCTCATGAACGCGGTCATGTAATGTCGGTCTGGGCCGCTTCATCCGACAATACCGCCGAATCAAAGTAAGACATTGGTGGTAAGCAGTATGACTATTATCGCCCACGACTCTTTGTGTTCTACTCGTGCATATAACATCTATGCATAGACCTGGCTCTGATGCCACTATTGGGAAACGTAGTAATTCAAAGAAAATCATACGATCACACAAGATCTATCTAGGAGAAGCATAGCAATGATACGGGAGAGTGTGTCCATGTACCCTCATAGACCGAAAGCGGAAATGTTCAGTAACGCGGTTGATGTAGTCGAACGTCTTCACGATCCAACCGATCCAAGTACCGAACGTACGGCACCTCCATGTTCAGCACATGTTCAACATGATGACGTCCCTCAAGCTCTTCATCCAGTTGAGGACGAGGGAGAGTTCTGTCAGCACGACGGCATGGCGATGGTGATGATGAGGTTACCGGCACAGGCTTCACCTAAGCACTACGACGATATGACCGAGGTGTTAAACTATAGAGGGGGGCACCGCACACAACTAAGAGATTGGTTGTTGTGCTTTAGGGTTCCCCCTACCCCCGTATATAAAGGAGGAGAGGGGGAGACCGGCCGGCCCTGGAGAGCGCGCCAAGAGGGAGGAGTCCTAGTAGGACTCCAAGTCCTAGTACGATTCCACTTGGTGGAAGGGGGAAGAAGGAAGGGAGAGGGAGAGGGAAATGGGGGTCGCACCCCCTCCCCTAGTCCTATTCGGACTCCCCAAGGGGAGGGCGCGCCACCCCCTTGTGGGCTGTGCTCTCTCTCCCCTATGGCCCATGTTGGCCCATTGCTTCCCGGGGGGGTTCCGGTAACCCCTCCGGCACTCTATTTTTACCCGGTACCTCTCGAAACTCTTCCGGTGTCTGAATAACATCGTCCAATATATCAATCTTTATGTCTCGACCATTTCGAGACTCCTCGTCATGTCCATGATCTCATCCTGAACTCTTAACAAACTTTGGTCATCAAATCACATAACGCATAATACAAATCATCATCGAACATTAAGCGTGCGGACCCTACGGGTTCGAGAACTATGTAGACATGATCGAGACACATCTCCGATCACTAACCAATAGCAGAACCTGGATTCTCATATTGGCTCCTACATATTCTACGAAGATCTTTATCGGTCAAACCGCACAACAACATATGTTGTTCCCTTTGTCGTCGGTATGTTACTTGTGCGAGATTCGATCGTCGGTATCATCATACCTAGTTCAATCTCGTTACCGGCAAGTCTCTTTACTCGTTCCGTAATGCTTCATCCCACAACTAACTCATTAATCACATTGCTTTCAAGGCTTATAGTGATGAGCATTACCGAGAGGGCCCAAAGATACCTCTTCGATACACGGAGTGACAAATCCTAATCTCGATGTATGCCAACCCAACAAACACCTTCGGAGACACCTATAGAGCATCTTTATAATCACCCAGTTTCGTTATGACGTTTCATAGCACACAAGGTGTTCCTCCGGTATTCGGGAGTTGCATAATCTCATAGTCAAAGGAACATGTATAAGTCCTGAAGAAAGCAATAGCAATAAAACTTATTGATCATTATGCTAAGCTAATAGATGGGTCTTGCCCATCACATCATTCTCCTAATGATGTGATCCCGTTCATCAAATGACAACACATGTCTATGGTTAGGAAACATAACCATCTTTGATTAACGAGCTGGTCAAGTAGAGGCATACTAGGGACACTTTATTTTGTCTATGTATTCACACATGTATCAAGTTTCTGATTAAAACAATTCTAGCATGAATAATAAACATTTATCATGATATAAGGAAATATAAATAACAACTTTATTATTGCCTCTAGGGCATATTTCCTTCATGATGCGTGTATGCGACTACGTTACAATATGTGCTTGATCGTACCATACTTTGATGCTATGCTTGCTTGAATATCTATTCACATGCTCTTTATATGATAATTCACTTGTTTGATTGGTGATGGGTGCTAATTATTTTGCAATCATATCATTTTGAGCGCTCCACCAAGATGTATGTGACATGGAAGAGTAACCCATGATCCTAATCGATTGTGCATTTGCATTCAAACACAAACCTTTAATAATGCACAAATTTAGGGGGAGCTCTTGCTTATCACATACTTCTCAAAGCGACAATGTATTTCACTGATTATATCATTTGTCAGAGCTTTGATCTATATGTTGTCATCAATTACCAAAAAGGGGGAGATTGAAAGTGCAACTAATCCCTGAGTGGTTTTGGTAATTAATAACAATATATAACTCATTGATATAATGCTTGTTGATAATATATTTCATAGAAGATCAATGATTGGCATGGCAAAGACTAGTGGATGTGGACCCCTTGAAATGTTAAGGACGAAGATTGGCAAAGCTCCAAGACTCTGCATTTTTGGTTAAGTGGTCGAAGATCACATTGAGTCCATAGGAAAGTCAATACTATTAAAAGGGGGTGAGGTTTTGATCATGACTCAATTGCTCAAGTGCTTAGTGGTATTGCTACAAAATACTCAACTACTTGTCCACTTCATTCCTATATAAAACCCTAAATGTCCATCTCGGTCCCACATAAAAGTTCCCATTCGGACCCACCAAGATGATCCCATATACTGCCACATGCCAAACCCTAACACTTTGGTACAACCGAAATGGATCTCGGTCTCACCAAGATGGTCTGACCAAGTTTCTGTGACGAAGTTGCTTCATTTAAAAATCACCGAGATGAACCGATTGGCATTTCCAAAATGAGGTCTTTCCCCATCCATGCACTTTGGTCTCACTGAGATGTTCTGTTCGGTCTCACTGAACTAGTCGGTCTCATCGAGATTTTCATGTCAGTGTTACCGAGTTGGGTCAAATACTTGTAATGGTTGAATTTTTGGTGCTGCCTATTTATACCCCTCCACCACCACTTACTCCCTAAGAGATCTATCAGAACGAACCACAACTTTCATTACTCATTTTCTGAGAAGAGAGCCACCTACACATGTGTTGAAATCAAGAGATTTTGATCCAACCATTTGAACCTTGATTTCTAGCCTTTCCCAATTGATTTCCGTTCAATCCTCTCATCCACCAAAGCAAAATATGTGAGAGTGTTTGAGTGTTGGGGAGACTACCATTTTAAGTACAAGAGCAAGGAATTCATCATCAACAAGACCGTCTATTACCTTTTGGAGAGTGGTGTCCCCTAGATTGGTTAGGTGTCACTTGGGAGCCTTCAAGAGATTGTGGAGTTGAACCAAGGAGTTTGTAAGGGTAAGCAGATCGCCTACTTCGTGAAGATCTACCCGAGTGTGGCTAGTCCTTCATGGGTGTAAGCCATGATGGAATAGACAAGGTTGCTTCTTCATGGACCCTTCGTGGGTGGAGCCCTCTGTGGACTCGCACAACCGTTACCCTCTGCGGGTTGAAGTTTCCATCAATGTGGATGTACGATAGCACCACCTATCAGTTCCACGACAAAAATCATCGTGTCTTCATTGCGTTTGATATCTCCAATCCCTCCTTTACATTCATATGCAAAGTCTCTACTTTCCGCTACTCAATTCTTAGACTTGCATGTGTAGGGTGTACTTGACTTGGTAGAATTGCGAAAACTTGCCTACAACTAAAACTGCGAAAAGGATAAGTTTTTATTTGATCAAGTAGTCTAATCACCCCC